>NW_028171667.1:0-25000 GCF_963971535.1 Notolepis coatsorum
CAGTGCAATAAAATAGTTAGTAAAATAGAATAAAATAATGCAATAGTGCATTGCAATAAAATAGTTATCATCGTATTTTTTCGGGAGGCCGGTAAGGAGAGCATTACAGTAGTCGAGTCGGCTTGAGATAAAGGCATGGATCTGGTTTTCAGCGTCCTTTTGATTTATAAATGGCCGTACTTTAGCTATGTTTCTATGGTGGAAGAATTATGTTTTTGTCAACTTGTTGATTGTGATTTAAAGCTTAGGTCTGAGTCTACCATAACACCAAGACTTAACTCACTCAAATACAGTTAGCAGCTGGATAGACTACAGGTGGAAATTAGCTTCTGCTAAATCTGGTGCAAACATATTTTCATGTAACAATTGCACTGTAACAATGCACTGTAACAATGATTAATTGTCAAAAAAAAGGTCCTGACACTGCTTCAGGGCTTCTTGACCATTCTGTGGCACTGAAAAATGTTAATATCAATGGAATCTTGATTAATGTCAATATATTATTGAAGGCAATGTCAGATAAATGATTGATATGATAATATCAGTTGTATTCACTGATTCATTCAGAGTCAGTTGAAAGCCTTGGTTCAGAACACCTCAGCCCACATCTCCTCTCCTCTCCTCTCCTCTCCTCTCCTCTCCTCTCCTCTCCTCTCCTCTCCTCTCCCCTCCCCTCCCCTCCCCTCCCCTCCCCTCCCCTCCCCTCCCCTCCCCTTTGAGCCGCCTGCAATCTGTTAATAAAGTTTTAAAACAATCAATCAATCAATGCCGTTAGAAGATCAGGGTTTCAACTGAAGCGGCCGCGCGCACTTATCCAGAGTCTCAAGTCTGGTTCGAGTTAACGAGACTGAATCCACCTTCGAGGAACAGGAAAATCCCGGCTTCAAACATCGGGTTAACTGAATCTGGATAATGGGACTCTTGATGGACTTAGTTGAACCAGGTACGGGGAATAGGGCCCAGGTCAACGACGTGCTGCGGGACCTAATAGGAGTGTCGGTCTTCGTTTATTTAGATGACGTTCTTATTTTCTCTCGTGATATTTCGCAGCATCAACAGCACGTTCGACAGGTTCTCCAGCATCAGCTGTTTGTTAAGGCCGAGAAATGTGTGTTTCATACAGACAGTGTCCTTTCTGGGGTTTGTATTAACCCGGGGCGATCTGTGTATGGATCCGGGCAAGGTGAGCGCGGTCCTAGACTGGCCTCGTCCTTCTTCGCTCAAACAGTTGCAACGTTTTTTGGGGTTTGCTCATTTCTATAGGCGATTTATTCGTAACTTTAGTGCCTTGGCTGCTCCCTTAACGGCTCTCACAAAAGCATCTCTCCCAGGCTTTGACTGGTCGCCTCGAGCCGAGACAGCTTTCTGTGACCTCAAACGTCGATTTACCTCCGCCCCTGTATTGATTCACCCTGACCCAGAGGTTCCGTTTCTGGTAGGAGTGGATGCCTCCGACGTCGCGGTGGGGGGGGGGGGGGGGGGGTGCTCTCTCAGAGATGCTTAAAGGACGGGAAAGTGCATCCTTGCGCTTTTTTTCCGCATCGTCTGTCCTCGGCCAAACGCAATTACGACGTGGGGAATCGGGAATTATTGGCCATTAAACTAGCATTAGAGCAATGGAGACAGTGGTTGGAGGGGGCTGCACACCCATTTATTGTGTGGACCGATCACAAGAACCTGGCTTATATCCAGGGGGCTAAACGCCTTAACGCTCGCCAAGCTAGGTGGGCGTTATTCTTCACACGCTTCCGCTTCTCCATCTCCTTTCGGCCCGGGTCAAAAAACGCCAAACCTGACACTCTCTCGCCAGGAGATACCCCATCCCATTATTCCCCAGGCTCTTATTCTTGCTCCTGTGTCATGGGGCATAGACAGGGTGGTAAGGTCGGCACTGGCACAGGAACCTGATCCTGGGGGGGTCCTCCGGGGCGGTTGTATGTGCCCAAGGCTGCGCGCTCACGACTGTTGCAATTGGCGCATGCCTCCTTCCTTACCGGTCACCCTGGGGCCTCCAGGACCCTGGAGTTCATCCGCAGGAGGTTGTGGTGGCCCACAGCGGAGGGGGATACGCGTTCCTTTGTGGCAGCCTGCCCGGTTTGTGCGCGCAGCAAGACCTCTCTGCGTTCCCCGGCGGGTCTCCTCCGTCCTCTTCCCATTCCTAATTGACGCCCGCTGTGTGTTTGACTCTCTTTATAATGGCCTTGTGTTTATTCTCTCATGTGTCAGGTCTTCATCAACGTCACCGTGAGCAGCTGTCTTGTGTTTATTCTCTCATGTGTCAGGTCTTCATCAACGTCACCGTGAGCAGCTGCCTTGTGTTTATTCTCTCATGTGTCAGGTCTTCATCAACGTCACCGTGAGCAGCTGTCTTGTGTTTATTCTCTCATGTGTCAGGTCTTCATCAACGTCACCGTGAGCAGCTGTCTTGTGTTTATTCTCTCATGTGTCAGGTCTTCATCAACGTCACCGTGAGCAGCTGTCTTGTGTTTATTCTCTCATGTGTCAGGTCTTCATCAACGTCACCGTGAGCAGCTGTCTTGTGTTTATTCTCTCATGTGTCAGGTCTTCATCAACGTCACCGTGAGCAGCTGTCTTGTGTTTATTCTCTCATGTGTCAGGTCTTCATCAACGTCACCGTGAGCAGCTGCCTTGTGTTTATTCTCTCATGTGTCAGGTCTTCATCAACGTCACCGTGAGCAGCTGCCTTGTGTTTATTCTCTCATGTGTCAGGTCTTCATCAACGTCACCGTGAGCAGCTGTCTTGTGTTTATTCTCTCATGTGTCAGGTCTTCATCAACGTCACCGTGAGCAGCTGCCTTGTGTTTATTCTCTCATGTGTCAGGTCTTCATCAACGTCACCGTGAGCAGCTGCCTTGTGTTTATTCTCTCATGTGTCAGGTCTTCATCAACGTCACCGTGAGCAGCTGTCTTGTGTTTATTCTCTCATGTGTCAGGTCTTCATCAACGTCACCGTGAGCAGCTGTCTTGTGTTTATTCTCTCATGTGTCAGGTCTTCATCAACGTCACCGTGAGCAGCTGTCTTGTGTTTATTCTCTCATGTGTCAGGTCTTCATCAACGTCACCGTGAGCAGCTGTCTTGTGTTTATTCTCTCATGTGTCAGGTCTTCATCAACGTCACCGTGAGCAGCTGTCTTGTGTTTATTCTCTCATGTGTCAGGTCTTCATCAACGTCACCGTGAGCAGCTGCCTTGTGTTTATTCTCTCATGTGTCAGGTCTTCATCAACGTCACCGTGAGCAGCTGCCTTGTGTTTATTCTCTCATGTGTCAGGTCTTCATCAACGTCACCGTGAGCAGCTGTCTTGTGTTTATTCTCTCATGTGTCAGGTCTTCATCAACGTCACCGTGAGCAGCTGTCTTGTGTTTATTCTCTCATGTGTCAGGTCTTCATCAACGTCACCGTGAGCAGCTGTCTTGTGTTTATTCTCTCATGTGTCAGGTCTTCATCAACGTCACCGTGAGCAGCTGTCTTGTGTTTATTCTCTCATGTGTCAGGTCTTCATCAACGTCACCGTGAGCAGCTGCCTTGTGTTTATTCTCTCATGTGTCAGGTCTTCATCAACGTCACCGTGAGCAGCTGTCTTGTGTTTATTCTCTCATGTGTCAGGTCTTCATCAACGTCACCGTGAGCAGCTGTCTTGTGTTTATTCTCTCATGTGTCAGGTCTTCATCAACGTCACCGTGAGCAGCTGTCTACGGAGAGTCATGTCGCTCCAGGCCGGGAGGAGGCGGCTGCCGTGTTTTTGATTATTGTTTAATTATTATTTAGTTTGTTTTTCTTTTATATAATACCAGTATCACTCTTGATGTTTCAAAAATAAAAGGAAGAGCAACTACCGTCTCGGCACCTTTCTTCTGTTCTGCATTTGGGTTCAACACACCTACCTGAGTCGTAACACATGGAGACGCTGTTGAAGACGGGTGGCTTATTGGTGAGCGTTACCCATTCAGGCCTAATTTTATTTAATACAATTGTATTTTGTGTCATGTTTCCAAATAAGATTGTTCACAATTAGGATCATTTGTTCATGATTAGATGACCTCCGTGATAAATCTTGCTCTGAGTGAAGTCTATCTTTATAGTTTGCTTTATAGTTATTCCACATTCCACAAACAGGCATGCTCCCATCGGAGTATTTAATGACCATATATGGTTGATTAGGGGCGGTTCTGTATGCAAATACTTATAATCGTGCACAAGCATAGACGGTAAGAACAATTGGTATTTATCAACACGGAGTGTGCGTACGAGCCGGTACGACCTGTGCCCGCACGGTTGATAAATACCGATCTTTCTGTGCATAGACAACACTTTCTAGGCATTATTGATAAATGAGGGCCCTCCAACCCCTGCATCATATACATTTTCACATGTGTACACACCTATATATTTTTTATTTGTATTATTATTTATTTTCCGTGTTTCATCTCTAAGCTGTCTCCCTTTCTCTGTAGTATCCCCACGATGTTGTCATTGTGAAAGTCCATGTACTGTAATGCAATGTCTGTAAAGTGCTTTGAGATACCATTATGTAAGGCGCTATATAATCTTTATTATTATTATTATTAGACTCACAGAACACTCCCAGGCAGATGATGATCCCAGCCAGTAGGAAGATACATAGCGTCCCCAGACACAGAGCAGCAAGTCTCCACTTCTTCAATGCTGTGGAGACATGAACACATGATCAGAGGGACATGAACAAATGATCAGAGAGACATGAACACATGATCAGAGGGACATGAACAAATGATCAGAGAGACATGAACACATGATCAGAGAGACATGAACACATGATCAGAGACATGAACACATGATCAGAGAGACATGAACACATGATCAGAGACATGAACACATGATCAGAGAGACATGAACACATGATGAGAGACATGAACACATGATCAGAGACATGAACACATGATCAGAGACATGAACACATCATCAGAGACAAGAACACATGATGAGAGACATGAACACATGATCAGAGACATGAACACATGATGAGAGACATGAACACATGATCAGAGAGACATGAACACATGATCAGAGAGACATGAACACATGATGAGAGACATGAACACATGATCAGAGACATGAACACATGTTGAGAGACATGAACACATGATCAGAGAGACATGAACACATGATCAGAGACATGAACACTGATCAGAGACATGAACACATGATCAGAGACATGAACACATGATCAGAGACATGAACACATGATCAGAGAGACATGAACACATGATCAGGGACATGAACACATGATCAGAGACATGAACACATGATCAGAGAGACATGAACACATGATCAGAGACATGAACACATGATCAGAGAGACATGAACACATGATGAGAGACATGAACACATGATCAGAGACATGAACACATGATCAGAGACAAGAACACATGATGAGAGACATGAACACATGATCAGAGACATGAACACATGATGAGAGACATGAACACATGATCAGAGAGACATGAACACATGATCAGAGAGACATGAACACATGATCAGAGAGACATGAACACATGATCAGAGACATGAACACATGATCAGAGACATGAACACATGATCAGAGACATGAACACATGATCAGAGACATGAACACATGATCAGAGAGACATGAACACATGATCAGAGACATGAACACATGATCAGAGACATGAACACATGATCAGAGACATGAACACATGATCAGACATGAACACATGATCAGAGACATGAACACATGATCAGAGAGACATGAACACATGATCAGAGAGACATGAACACATGATCAGAGACATGAACACATGATCAGAGAGACATGAACACATGATCAGGGACATGAACACATGATCAGAGGGACATGAACACATGATCAGAGACATGAACACATGATCAGAGAGACATGAACACATGATCAGAGACATGAACACATGATCAGAGAGACATGAACACATGATCAGAGAGACATGAACACATGATCAGAGACATGAACACATGATCAGAGACATGAACACATGATCAGAGACATGAACACATGATCAGAGACATGAACACATGATCAGAGACATGAACACATGATCAGAGACATGAACACATGATCAGAGAGACATGAACACATGATCAGAGAGACATGAACACATGATCAGAGACATGAACACATGATCAGAGACATGAACACATGATCAGAGACATGAACACATGATCAGAGACATGAACACATGATCAGAGAGACATGAACACATGATCAGAGACATGAACACATGATCAGAGACATGAACACATGATCAGAGACATGAACACATGATCAGACATGAACACATGATCAGAGACATGAACACATGATCAGAGAGACATGAACACATGATCAGAGAGACATGAACACATGATCAGAGACATGAACACATGATCAGAGAGACATGAACACATGATCAGGGACATGAACACATGATCAGAGGGACATGAACACATGATCAGAGACATGAACACATGATCAGAGACATGAACACATGATCAGAGAGACATGAACACATGATCACAGACATGAACACATGATCAGAGAGACATGCACACATGATCAGAGAGACATGAACACATGATCAGAGACATGAACACATGATCAGAGACATGAACACATGATCAGAGACATGAACACATGATCAGAGACATGAACACATGATTCCATTGCAGTTTGCACGGCCTCCTCAGCGTGCCACTCCGCGGACCTATATATTTTATGCATAGCGTGGGTGGTGGTGGTGATGATGATGATGGTATTACACTCATTGAGGGACACGAAGAAGTCAAGTCCGATGGGATTTGGGAATCTCAAATACAAATCGGGATTGGAATAAAAAATGCATTTATATTAAACAATACAGAATATACAGCACTTCTTGGGGTCTGTAGGGTAAGCACTTATTCCCTCCCCCCTGAACATTTATGGAGATGTATGGGCCTTTTAAGTCAGTGATAAAAGTGTCTTTCAAGGATAAGTGAGCTCCTGCACTGATTATTATAGTTCAATATTCAATATTTGATCACCAAAACCCCCCAAAAAGCATAAAAAGGGGGCCCCCGCCCGAAAAGGGTCCTTAAAAATCGGGCTTGCGTGCTGCACGCGCTCGGTTAAAACACACAGGTATAGTGCTCACAGGTATAGTGCTATTTGTCAGCCTTTGAGCACCTGCCCCTCTGAAGTCCTGTGCACGTCCCTGGAGAGGAGTGCAGGCCCTAAACAGGTTAACTTTCACCCCAGCAGAGCAGAAATGGAACTTCACAATTTGAACAACTGGATCCAAGATCTGTTCATTGCGCATGACGCTCGCAACAGGCCTCCCTCTGACTGAGCGGGAGGCGTTGATCGATCTTTCGTGTGACGAGCTGCTGAAAGTCAAGTTCACTGGACAAGCCCTCGCAAAGTTCTGGATATCAGTCCGGAACGACTACCTGGTGCTGTGTAATGCTGCGCTGAAAAAGCTTGTCCCGTTTGCGTCAACATACCTCTGTGAAGCGGGATTCTCGGCTCTGACATTATTAGAAAATAAACAGATCTCGCCTCAGAGTAGAAGCGGATCTGCGCCTCTTTCTCAGCACAACGCAGCCACGTATCATGGAACTATGTTCAAATGTACAAGCACACCCTTCCCATTAACACATCCACCGCCGTCCACGCTGTACAACGTTATTGCCCGCCATGCGTTGTCTGCCAAACCACGCTGTACAGCGATATTGAGGTCATATTTCATTTTTTCGCCATGGCATTCATAATTCAGCCACCCAGCCTCTGGTGATAGTCTGCACAATATTGCAACGCCTCAATACCGCCGCCTGGTGGATGATCGGGCGAGTTACAACCGGAAGTGGCAATCGGTGCATCTGGGAAATCCGTCCGGCAGTCACATATTGTTGCGGGACTCGAGACATACACTGGCGTGCATATGGATCGCTGCCATAACTCAATAATCGATATGATTTGGGCGTTTATTGCGCCATACAAACCGGAAATGGATCTAGGAGATCGATGTCAAATAAGTGGAATCTTTTTTCTCCAGTCTCGTCGGCGAACGGTAAGAGGACAGTAACGTTATTTTCAAGCCGATTGTACATTTCTTTATTTACAAACCATCTGATCAATAAATCAACCCATACTACATAAAGCAGTTAGTGACGATCAAGGAATTATAAACGACCCCCCCCCCCCCTTTCCTTCGTGCATGATGAAGCATAACTAGACCGATCATATACATTTGAATGTTTTAATATAGCGTGTATAGGGAAGACACGCCAATCGATAATCTATATGCGTTTAGGCCTATAACTCACATTCTAGGAATTACTGCAGAAAACTATAAAAACATACTTATATTCTAGACTGTATTTTTGTATGATTATATATATAAAAATGAATAACGTTCCTACATCCTGAACGATAGATAATCAATGTTGAATGGGCCATAGTAATGTCAATTTAGCAATACAATTTTTAAAGTTATAGCCCTGCAAAGAAGGTGAACATCTCCATAGGCTTACAGTGGTGGCGGACTGGCTATATTGATTGATATAACCAATGGCAGGGAATGTGTTAAGTCTAGTTTTTGTTTAGTCTTGAAAAGTGCATGTGAACGCATAAAAAATTGCTAAATATGCCTTGATTGTTTTATAAATGTGTATACAGAAACAATTCTGTTTGATAATATTCATTAATTTCATTAATAACATTCCAGTCATTCTTGTAATTCCTACACTACACTGTTACAATGATATATAAAATATCATATTATATTATATACCCATTCAATATGCACATGACAGAAAATATGATATGCCATATAATATTTTCTGTCATGTGCATATTGAATGGGTATTATTAATCTACTATTACTACTAATACTAGCCGAGAGTAGGTCAAATTTGGGCTGGTAGCTGTCGGCTAGGTGGCAAATTAAAAAGTAGATGTTGGTTCAAAAAGGTTGGGCACCCCTGATGTAGGTGAACTCTGACCCCAATTCTGGACATTTAAATACCAAAGTATGGGAGACAGGATCCTCTGGTGGTGAAATATAATGAATGTGACAACCTACCCGTGTGACAACGTCCCCCGTTCTCCCCTACTCTTAAACAGTACTGTATATATTGTATGTCATAAATGTCTAGATGTAACAGTACTGTCTATCTGTATGTCATGTATGTTATGTTATACGGCCGGGGGCGGCGTCCGCCCATTGAACACCACTGAACGCTGCAGATGGGGGGGCACTGGAAGCAGTGGCAAGGAGAGGACATGAGGAGGGAGGAGGAGGAGGAAGAGGAGGAGGAGGAAGATGAGGAGGAGGAAGAGGAAGAAGAGGAGGAAGAGGAAGAGGAGGAGGAAGAAGAGGAGGAGGAAGAGGAGGAGGAAGAGGAGGAGGAGCAGGAGGAGAAGACATGGGAAGGGAGGAGAAGACATGGGAAGGGAGGAAGAGGAGGCTACTCACTTTCAATGGAGACGGTCTCGATGCCGCTCACATCCGTGGGGCACTGGGGGGGCCGGGCGGTGCCGCTCACATCCGTGGGGCACTGGGGGGGCCGGGCGGTGCCGCTCACATCCGTGGGGCACTGGGGGGGCCGGGCGGTGCCGCTCACATCCGTGGCGGCTGGTGCATTAAAAATTTGGGGAGGACGGGAGAGATTAAAAAAATTTGTAATAAAGAAGTCCGAAATTCAAGCTTTCTTTAACTACGAGGCATTTATTCATCATATAATTTTTTTTTATAATATCAAACAGAAGACTGAGTCTGTGCTAACCGAATACAGAAGCCATGTTCGCTGGATTTTGGGGGAAAACAATATCTTTGACTTGTATTGGTCCCCTTGATACCACATTGTTGGGTATGGCTTATGACACTTGGCCATAGTGCAGGGTCGTGTGAGGTCAAACCTGTGATGGTGACAGCGGTGCTTGTAGAGGTGCGTGACACGTCATCTTCATGATGGGCAGGTGTTATGGTCTCACTGAAGGTGGATGTTGACGGACCGGGATCCTGCAAGTTTCAACAGGTTACATTTAAGACCTTTTTAAGACCACTTTCAATAGAATCTAATATGTTGCCATACCAGCAAAGAACTATTAAGGAAAATGACTAAGAAGTAATTCCATATGTATTGGTCTGAGAGGCTATTACTACCATACTGCTTACTTTGCAGCCTGGACATTTCCCCCACAAACACATTTAAACTTGATACAGAGAAGTTATCGCAACATAGAAGTCATTTCCATCTACCATCTCTCATTAAACACTGTGTAAAGTTAGCTTGGTGTATTGAATCCACTATGAATGAATGAATGAATGAATGAATGAATGAATGAATGAATGAATGAATGAATGAAAACACAATTGTTAAGGGGATGCAGACCAGAGAAAGACGTTTGTCTTGTTTACATCAGGGTCCCCCATTTTCAATTCATAGTGACATTTATGACATACACAACATACATGACATTTATGGCATAGGGACATACGTGACATACAGGTATTTAGTACTGTTACATTTGTGACATATAGGATATTCAAATATACAGTACTGTTCCCCATAGATCCTGACAGTATATGATGGGGAGGAGACTGTACATTAGGAGGGGGTGGGAGAGAAATATACATACGGTGGGGAGGAGACTGTACATTAGGAGGGGGTGGGTGGGTGGGAGAGAAATATACATACGGTGGGGAGGAGACTGTACATTAGGAGGGGGTGGGTGGGTGGGAGAGAAATATACATACAGTGGGGAGGAGACTGTACATTAGGAGGGGGTGGGTGGGTGGGGGAGAAATATACATACGGTGGGGAGGAGACTGTACATTAGGAGGGGGTGGGTGGGTGGGGGAGAAATATACATACGGTGGGGAGGAGACTGTACATTAGGAGGGGGTGGGTGGGTGGGAGAGAAATATACATACGGTGGGGAGGAGACTGTACATTAGGAGGCGGTGGGGGGGTTTGGACATTTACGGTGGCCAGTTTCGAATTGCAGCCTCCCGTAGGTGCTCTTTAAGAGCTGTTTTGAATGTGGGTAGGGATTCACATTCCTTTACAGCTTTGGGTAGGGCGTTCCACATTGATGTGGCATAATTGCTAAACGTGTTTAGTCCCTTGTTTGAGCCAAATCTGGGTTTAACATGATTTGTTGAGCTTCCTCTGGTATTGTAGTCATGGTATTCACTGACCTTTGGGAAGTATTTTGACATGTACATGGGTACCTTAGTCGTTGGGGTCCAGGTCGTCGAGGTTGTGTGGGTTCAGGTCCCTCTTGTGTGTGTTTTAAAGTGTGTACCTGGAGGTTGTGTGGGTTCAGGTCCCTCTTGTGTGTGTTTTAAAGTGTGTACCTGGAGGTTGTGTGGGTTCAGGTCCCTCTTGTGTGTGTTTTAAAGTGTGTACCTGGAGGTTGTGTGGGTTCAGGTCCCTCTTGTGTGTGTTTTAAAGTGTGTACCTGGAGGTTGTGTGGGTTCAGGCCCCTCTTGTGTGTGTTTTATAGTGTGTACCTGGAGGTTGTGTGGGTTCAGGCCCCTCTTGTGTGTGTTTTAAAGTGTGTACCTGGAGGTTGTGTGGGTTCAGGTCCGTCTTGTGTGTGTCTGAGAGCTTGAAGACCTCAGACGTCTCCTCGTCTGCGGCCATGGCGCGGGCGCTCATGATGAAGGGCTGGCCTGCATGGGGGACGAGGGGACATGGGTCAGATTCGGCTCAGACAAGAAAGGACTAAACACGTTTGGCAAATTATGCCACGGCTGTGGGTAGGGCGTTCCACATTGTTGTGTAACACCTACCTAATTGAAAATGGAGGCCCCTGATGTAAACAAGACGAAGGTCTTTCTCTGTACAATCTGAAGTAAATGTCCTTTGCGATCAAGTTATTTATTAAAAAAGACTAAATACGATTAAGCAGGCCACGTACGGTACGCACACACACACAGCAGGCCACACACACACACAGCAGGCCACACACACACACAGCAGGCCACACACACACACAGCAGGCCACACACACACAGCAGGCCACACACACACACAGCAGGCCACACACACACACAGCAGGCCACACACACACACAGCAGGCCACACACACACACAGCAGGCCACACACACAGCAGGCCACACACACACACAGCAGGCCACACACACACACAGCAGGCCACACACACACACAGCAGGCCACACACACAGCAGGCCACACACACACACAGCAGGCCACACACACACACACAGGCCACACACACACACACAGCAGGCCACACACACAGCAGGCCCCACACACACACAGCAGGCCACACACACACACACACACACACAGCAGGCCACGCACACACACACACACAGCAGGCCCCACACACACACAGCAGGCCCCACACACACACACACACAGCAGGCCACACACACACACACACACAGCAGGCCACGGCACACGCGGCGACACCAAATCCTTCTGAAGGGATCAAGCAGCCGGACAAACTCATTATTATACAACAAGCCGTGACGCAGCCGTGTAGCCAAATGTATCTTTGTTTTTAATTAAAGAATTCAAATAAAAAAAAGTATTCTCATTTTTTTATGAATTATTTTTTTCTTTCTTTTTTTTATATCCTCAAACTAAATCCTCAATTTGAATAAAGTGATTAATCTGATTAAATTAGTATTTTTTCTTTTATTAAATCAACTTTCCAGCCCCCTGTCAACTGTCAAATGATGTCAACTGTCAACCTGAATTAACATTCAGTATTCAATATTGTCTGATTCAATATTAACATTCAGTATTCAATATTGTCTGATTCAATATTAACATTCAGTATTCAATATTGTCTGATTCAATATTAACATTCAGTATTCAATATTGTCTGATTCAATATTAACATTCAGTATTCAATATTGTCTGATTCAATATTAACATTCAGTATTCAATATTGTCTGATTCAATATTAACATTCAGTATTCAAGTAGAACAGCTAGCTAGCCGTTGTGTTCACTCACCTTCCACAGCAACCCGGTCAGCAAGGAGCCTTGGTTCAGAAATACAGGTTCAATCTACGGTGTTTAGTCGACCTGCTCAGTCCTGTTCAAAGATGCACAATGAGAGCTGCTCAGAGAATTGTTGAATATATACACATGTTCTAGAATGTTTGATCATGACATCATACTGTGACATCACAAATGTTCTAGAATGTACTATTATAACATCATACTGTGACATCACAACGGAACATGTTTGAGTTCCATAAGTCAAGGACGCGGGAACTACAGGTACAGCACCCCCTGCTGGCGGGGAGTGAAACTGCAAGCTGTGTCCGAAGATTTACAAAAAAATCCAAAACTTAAATTTTTTTAGTTGGCATTTTAGTGTAAGCAGTCTAAAACATGTTTTTTTTTAATGGTTAAAATCCACTATTTAATGATATTTTCTGTGTATCTGATCTGAGTCTGACTGTCTGTGACGCTGCAGCGCGCCGCACAGTCTCACACACACATCGGCGACGCGCCAACGTCTACTACGTCTCCGTAAGGATGAGGACTTGAGTTTGAATAATAAACAGTAGTGTGTTTACTTCCTTGTTAAAGTAGGGTTTAACAATTGGCGAAAGGCAGGGGAAAAATGTAGGGAGCACGAGAAGTCCCATCAACATATAGAGCCATCAACAAACTGGCAGCATTAAAACAAACACCAATGAATGCGTTGCTCTCACAAGCTGTTGCCAAAGATCAGAAGACTGCACAGACAGTTCTGGAGCTGGCCTTTCGGTCTGTAAAGTTCTTGGCCCGTGAGGCGCTACCGATGCGAGGCCTGGAGCACCGTGATGGCGTGTTTTGGCAGCTGATGCTGGAACGCACATATCACTCGCCTGCTGCCCGTCAATGGCTACTGAGACGAGACAATTGGATGACAGACGGAATCCAAAATGAAATTTTGGAACGGTTCGCTCACGCTGTCCAGCATAAAATAATGTCGGAGGCTTCATACTATGGATTAACAGCCGATGGAACAACTGACATCACAGCCAAGGAGCAGTTTTCCTGTAATTTGTATTACACCGACAAGAAGACACCGACAGAAGAGCCAGTTTTTAGGCTTTTACAACGCGCCAGACACTACGTCTCAAACACTGTTTGCTTGCGTAAAGGATGTGTTTTTGCGTTTAAACCTCCCTCTGGAGAAGCTGCAGGGATACTGCTTTGATGGCGCCAGCAACATGTCTGGGAGGTTTTCTGGGGTGCAAGCAAAGCTCAAAGAAATGTGTCCAAACTCACTGTTTGTCCACTGCTGCAACCATTCCCTCGACCTGGCTCTACGAGAGGTGCCGAGAGAAGTCCCGCTAATAGCAGACACACTCCAATCTGTGCAGAGTAGAGCCAGTGTCGTCAGGGAATCGACAAAGCGCAAAGCCACTCTTGAAGCATGTTTTGGGGAAGATGACATCAAGTGCAACATACTTGGATTGTGTCCAACAAGGTTTGTTTATTTATTGTTTCACACACAAAGATAAATAAAATTAAAAGATTGGATTAAAACTGTGTAAAATGCAATAATGCAACTCTGTCTGTGATAGTTTTATTCTTACTTTTAACATTGCAATATCCCTACTCCTGTTTCTTTCTTAATTAATATGTATTTAATAATTATTAGTAACCTATACATAATTAAAAGAAAAAGACTGCCGTTTGAAATCGAATTGTGAATTTGAGACATTTTATTAAATAAAATGGCTCAAATTCATTGAATTCAGCTCAATTCGATTTCAAACGGCACAGTCTTTTTCTTTTAATTATGTATAGGTTACTAATAATTATTAAATACATATTAATTAAGAAAGAAACAGGAGTAGGGATATTGCAATGTTAAAAGTAAGAATAAAACTATCACAGACAGAGTGATAATAATTTTATTTCATATGTGAAATATTTTTGACAGCAGTCAACAGAACATTTCTAAGTATCCTTCTATTTATTTCTAAGGTGGTGCGTCAGGGCCAACGCAGTATCCAGGGTAAGCCGTGCGTATGGCCCACTTCTCCAGACACTATATACCCTCCAGGAAGACCGCAGTGTGCCGGTGAAACGAGGACGAAGATCTCCGGGCTTCTAAAGCAAGCGAAGAAGGCGAGGACGGTGTTCGGCCTTCTGTGCTCAGAAGCTCCTTTCGGTCCATGCGAGGCTGTGGCTAAAGTTCTACAAGGGGAAAACGCAACCGCTGCTGGAGCACTGGAGTGCGTAAAGACCTTGAAAGGGCGCGTGCATGCCCTACGCAACGAAAAGGCCGTGGAGGAAATCCTAAACAAAACCAACATGTCAGCAGCTGCACATGACCTCAAGATGCCTGACCCTGTGGCACTGGCAGCCGGGTCAGCAAGACACCGTCCCGATTCCGCAGCACAACAGAGGCTGAAGATGTTGTACCAACAAAAGGAGTGGCAACATGGAGGAGAGGGTTTTTTGAAGCTCTTGATCTTGTGCAGAGTGAAATAAAGCGCCGTTTTGACCAGAGTGGCATGGAAATGGCCTCAAGCAGGGAGGAAACATTGCTTGCTGCTGCTAAGGGGTCAGTTGGCACAGAGGAGACCTGAGATCTCTCCAGCTGCCAGGAAATATAGATGTCTCTGGTCTTCACATGCAAATGAGGATGCTTGGAGACCTTACGAAGGATGAGGACTTTAGCACTGTTCACGAACTCGCTGTGTATATGTCCAACCTGCACATGCAAACAAGAGGACTCTTCAAAGACGTGGAAAATCTCCTCCATCTGTGTCTTTCCATGCCCATCTCCGTGGCCTCTTCAGAGAGATCCTTCTCGGCGCTCCGTCGCCTGAAAACCTGGCTGCGTAACACAGTTACCCAGAAGAGACTCACTCACCTGGCCTTGCTGCATCAGGAGGTTTTGGACTCACTGGACATTCATGTTGTCATGAAGGAGTTTATTTCCACCACTCCTGAACGCAAGACCACCTTCGGTGTTCTTCCACCGTCTTTGGAATAGATAGTGTGTTTATTATTGCTCCTGCGGCGGCCTGGCTGGCTGCGCAGTGCGCCGTGATCACTTGGTTAATGTTTCAGCACCACGGACAGCGATTGTTGTTTTGACAGAGTCACACACACACACACACACACACACACACACACACACACACACACACACACACACACACACACACAGACACACACACACACACACACACACACACACACACACACACACACACACACACACACACACACACACACACACACACACACACACACACACAATCACACAAAGTTCAGTTACTCTTAGTTTGTATACTATTATTACATGTTCGAAATAAATATTTCAAATAAAGAAATGAATATTTTCGGATGGTTGCGTGTCTGTTTGTTCACTTCATTCTGTCACAAAAATGTGTAAATTGTCACATTGCGCGCTGACTGTTAGAATCACATTCTAGAATGTTTGATTATGACATCATGACAACGCGTATGTCCCACTCACTGGTCATCTCACTGTTCCATCAGAGGGCGGAGCTTCGGTGGTAATGTGTGGCTACAGACCGCTGCACTTAATATAAACATTAGTCTACCTGGAGACTCAATGAGGTAATTGTAGATGTCGCCAGTGGCGGACTGGCCATCGGGACGTTCGGGACGAATCCCGATGGGCCGGGACCAAAGTGGGCTGGTCCAAAAAAAAAAAAAAAAAAAAAGATTATAATTTTTTTTTTTTTTTTTTTTTTTTACTTTTTTACTTTTTTTTTTTTGGCCAGTGTGTGGGCCAGTGTGTGGGCCACTAATGTGGGCCGATGTGTGGGCCAGTGTGTGGGCCAGTGTGTGGGCCAGTGTGTGAGTCGGTGTGTGGGCCACTAATGTGGGCCAGTGTGTGGGCCGGTGTGTGGGCCAGTGTGTGAGTCGGTGTGTGGGCCACTAATGTGGGCCAGTGTGTGGGCCAGTGTGTGGGCCGGTGTGTGGGCCAGTATGTGGGCCGGTGTGTGGGCCAGTATGTGGGCCAGTCTGTGGGCCGGTGTGTGGGCCAGTGTGTGAGTCGGTGTGTGGGCCACTAATGTGGGCCAGTGTGTGGGCCGGTGTGTGGGCCAGTATGTGGGCCGGTGTGTGGGCCGGTGTGTGGGCCAGTATGTGGGCCAGTGTGTGGGCCGGTGTGTGGGCCAGTGTGTGGGCCAGTGTGTGGGCCACTAATGTGGGCCGGTGTGTGGGCCGGTGTAGTGTGTGGGCCGGTGTAGTGTGTGGGCCAGTGTGTGGGCCATATGTGGGCCGGTGTGTGGGCCATTATGTGGGCCGGTGTGTGGGCCAGTGTGTGGGCCGGCAATAAAACAATAAACAAGTTGCATAAACTAAATCAGATTAAAAATGATCACAGTTCTGGTTTGCCTTAAGATGCAGTTTAAGATGGGTCTTGAACATGGAGTATGTAGGGCACTCTCTAATCACAACTGGAAGGCTATTCCAGTAGTTACCACTTTTAACAGAGAACACAGTTTTTGCAATGGTAGTATACCGAAAAGGCACCTTACAGTCCCCTCTACTGATGGCCCTGGTGGTAATGCCAGTGTCTGCTTTCTGTTGGATGAACTCATTCAATGGGGGAGGGGCAAGTCCATGCAGAACCTTGTACATGAAGCAAGTATATTTGAAAACTTGGAAATTCTCGAAACTTAGCATGTTATGTTTTTCTAAAACATTACAGTGATGAAATGAAATTGGTTTCCTATCAAATACTTTTATGGCTTTTGTGTAGAGTAATTATATTGGTGTAAGAGTAGTGACATATAAAAGAGACCAGTTGATAAAACAGTAGGCCTACTCGATGTGTGATAAAATCATTGAATGCAGAAACATCCTTGCAGCATTAACTGGCAGGCAGGGCCTGCTGATCTGCCTGAAGTTTTCGATGTTAAACTTGACTGTTTGTCACTTTCTTCACATGACTTTTTGAAGGTCAATGTAGAGTCCAATGTGACCCCAAGATACTTGAATTAATGTACAATGTCCAGCTCCGCCTCTCCCAGAAACACATTAGAGTGAGTGACCTCTACTGGTGACTTTGTGAACATCATACACACTGTTTTCTTGGTGTTAAGTGAAAGACATGCTTTTGTTAGCCAGTCTTGAATGAGACATGAGACATCAGTGAATGAGATTCACGTTTCCTCCCAACCGCGAGTAGGCCTAGAAGCGCAGAAATGGAGAATGCAAAAAAAGAAAGGGTGGAGCTGAAAAAGCTAGAATTAAAAAACTAAAATTGCTAGTAAAAGACGCAGAACAATGTTCTAAAATTACAGACATGTTTACCCGCTGCTGCTGCTAATGATGATGAAGTTCAAGTGGAAGGAACCAACAGTAACATGACAGGTGCATGCAGTAGCCTAGTGCATATTCTACTGTTGGTGTCTGCCGGTTCATGAGGGCTAGCTAGCCTATACTAGCTCTTGCAGTGATTTCAGTCATTCTATTACAAGACAATGTGCTTTCCGTATTCCTGATTCCTTACAGCACGTGGACGTAAATAGTTGTGACTCGTGACGTTTTTTCTCTGACTAAAAGTTTAGTTAGCAATGTTAGGACTAGTGCCCACCACAGCATCAGAAGCTAAAGTGCTAACCTAGAGAGCCAATCAGAACCTAGGACGGGCTGCAAATTAATCGGCTACTAATATTATAATAGTAAATACTAAAATAAAATACTATTATGTTCCCTTCCAAATGTTCATGTTGATATAATATTGGTAATCTAATTGATTGAATTGATTAGTTGCCATTTTACATGCTTAAATAAGATGTACCTTAGAATTCCCAACATGTTCTCGATCTGTATATGATTAGTCTCATCTACATGTTTGTAAATAACCACAGCTAACTAGCTTAAGCTAACAACTAGGTCAACTACTACCCCGTAGTTAAACATATGTGATTGCATATAACAGCTAACTGCTACAGCTAAGTTGGTAGTTAGCCTATTCCATTAATGTTGAATGTATTTATGAAGGTTGTTGATGGTGGTTGGCGCTGATTAGCAGACATGATTCCGTCAGTCTGCCACAGGGCAGCTGTGTTTGCTGATGCTGCTCACAACCACCAGTAGTGTATGACTGTGTGAGTGTGAATGCTTGATGGTTTCTGTGAAGCGCTTTGTGGAACAATGCTGATATACAGTTAAGAATGAGTAATTCGCTTTTGGTTTTTAAGAAAAATTTGTAAAGCTATTTTTGAAAACTACAGGGGTGAATAATACTGTTTTCTTTTGCTATTTTCTTTTAGAATACTGTTTTGGAGTCTTAATTTTTAAAATGTTTGTTTTTTTTTATCCACTTTTTCTCCCATTTTCTACATTTTCTCCCATCCCAATTTCGTATCAACCCTCCCCTGTCACGAACGCTGTTTCTTGCCTCCCACAAGCCGGCTGCAATGTGGACTAAGTCATACATAGCACAAGTCCCCTCCGGTACTTGAGGTAACAGCAGTCACATCTTTTCACCTGCGCAGCTCAATCTCTCAGTGGCGAGGAGTAATGCGTGGGAGGCTCACGCTGCCCCCGACACTTCCTGATTCTACTGCGCAGGCACACCAACCGACCTGTAGGAGTCGCTGTCCACAACGCCCAATCCCCACCCATCAGTTTCCCACCCCCTAATACGGCCAATGTGTATTAGTATGAACGACCAGCTAAACTGAAAGCAATGTGGAGCGCTGGGCTCGAACAGGCGAGCCCAGCGTCTCCAGTATTTGTGGCGAGCGCCTTGCCCACTACGCCACGTAGCCGCCAATTTTTTAAATGTTTGTTAAGAATATAGGACAGGCATATATAAGCATTATGCTTCAGTCTGTACCTTTTCAGTCACTGTAAAATCAAATATTGTTAAATGATGGGGTATATTGTATTGTGTGAGATGATGACTGAATAAACTACTACTACTACTACTACTACTACTACTACTACTACTACTACTACTACTACTACTTTGGGTGTTTTCAAAAGGCTGAAAAACGCTGTATGAATTCAAGCCATTATTATTGATTGCTGATGTTGTTCTTATGCAGTTGACTCTGAGGAAAGAGAGAGCGCCCAATCCAGCACAGCTGACCCTGAGGGGAGAGAGAGCGCCCAGTCCAGCACAGCTGACCCTGAGGGGAGAGAGAGAGCCCAGTCCAGACAGACAGACAGACAGACAGACAGACAGACAGACACACAGAGAGAGAGACAGAGAGAGAGAGACACAGAGAGAGAGAGACACAGAGAAAGGGAGAGACAGAGAGAGAGACACACACACACAGAGAGACACATACATAGAGAGAGAGAGAGAGAGAGAGAGAGAGAGAGAGAGAGAGAGAGAGAGAGAGAGAGAGAGAGAGAGAGAGAGAGAGAGAGAGAGAGAGAGAGAGAGAGAGAGAGAGAGAGAGAGAGAGAAAACAAGCTCTTGGAATGGGTGTCTGGGAGGAAGTGGGGGGTCTTTCAATGTTGATTAAACGGCAAGCAACTAATGTCATGAGTGCCAAATTAAAGGACAATAAATCCAATCTAACTGAAATTGTGTAGCACAGACCTTTCTATTAGGGATGCTCGATATTGGCTTTTTTACCGATACCGATATACCGATATTGTCCAACTCTTAATTTCCGATACCGATATCAATCGATATCAACCGATACCGATATATGCAGGGTTTCCCACCCCAAGAAATGGAATAATTTCAGGTAATTAACATTACATATCTCTTGTTGTGGAATTAACACAACATTATGCATACTTTTGACAATAAATAAAATCAGAATTGGTTCTTACTTGCTTGCCTGGGTAAATAAAGGTTATAGAAATTTCTTTAAAACCGATACCAATATTTTTCGATATCACATTTTAATGCCGATATCGGCCGATAATATCGGTAGGCCGATAATATCGGACATCCCTACTTTCTATGGATCAAAACCTCAATATTATTATGGTGTAGTTAATACTTCATGTATCCTTAATCCCTAGGCTAATGAGGCACTAAGATGTTAGTAAAAAAAAAACATATGCCAATGACGGGAAGTAACGGTATATGTATGTGAGTGTCTGTGTGTGTGTGTGTGTGTGTGCACTGTGCATGAGTGCACATCTAGGGGCGGTGTGTAGATTTGGTCTCCCTGATGTTGACTCCTTAGCCACAGCCTTGGGTTGTTTAATACTGGACAAGTGTTTCATAACGCCCGTTGTGTGGGCCGGTTTCGGGGCCGGTGCGTGGGCCGGTGTGTGGGCTGGTGCGTCTGAATGTCCCGGGCTGAATTTGTGTCCCAGTCCGCCACTGGATGTCGCGCTGAAAAGACACTGGTCACCGAAGCTCCGCCCTCTGATGGAACAGTCCACATTCATTCGTGCGTCATCTCGCGTCGTCCAGACTCCATGGGCACTCTGCGCATGTCCATGCGGAATAGGTGCTTTAAAATGGGCTTTTTCTCTGCCGATTTAGTTCTGATCGATTAGGAATGGGTCACGCCGTGTTCAGGAGAGCGAGGCGCATAAACGTCTATTGGATCATGTCTCCAGCACCCCCACAGCCGTATCGGCAACCACTTACATCACGGCTCTGATCCACATCCATTCATATGCTCCCCCGCTATCTCCTCCCCGATTTCAATGTAACTTGAAAGTGTAGTGGTCTGTTTGAATACGATTAAGCAGGCCGCGCACGGAGCGCACACACACACACAGCAGGCCACGCACGGAGCGCACACACACACACACACAGCAGGCCGCGCACGGAGCGCACACACACACACACAGCAGGCCGCGCACACACACACACACACAGCAGGCCACGGCACACGCGGCGACACCAAATCCTTCTGAAGGGATCAAGCAGCCGGACAAACTCATTATTATACAACAAGCCGTGACGCAGCCGTGTAGCCAAATGTAGCTTCGTTTTTAATTAAAGAATTCAAATAAAAAAAAGTATTCTCATTTTTTTTTCTTTCTTTTTTTTATATCCTCAAACTAAATCCTCAATTTGAATAAAGTGATTAATCTGATTAAATTAGTATTTTTTCTTTTATTAATTCAACTTTCCAGCCCCCTGTCAACTGTCAAATGATGTCAACTGTCAACCTGAATTAACATTCAGTATTCAATATTGTCTGATTCAATATTAACATTCAGTATTCAATATTGTCTGATTCAATATATTCAGTATTCAATATTGTCTGATTCAATATTAACATTCAGTATTCAATATTGTCTGATTCAATATTAACATTCAGTATTCAATATTGTCTGGTTCAATATTAACATTCAGTATTCAAGTAGAACAGCTAGCTAGCCGTTGTGTTCACTCACCCCGGTCAGCAAGGAGCCTTGGTTCAGAAATACAGGTTCAATCTACGGTGTTTAGTCGACCTGCTCAGTCCTGTTCAAAGATGCACAATGAGAGCTGCTCAGAGAATTGTTGAATATATACACATGTTCTAGAATGTTTGATTATGACATCATACTGTGACATCACACATGTTCTAGAATGTTTGATTATGACATCATACTGTGACATCACAAATGTTCTAGAATGTTTGATCATGACATCATACTGTGACATCACAAATGTTCTAGAATGTTTGATTATGACATCATACTGTGACATCACAAATGTTCTAGAATGTTTGATTATGACATCATACTGTGACATCACAAATGTTCTAGAATGTTTGATCATGACATCATACTGTGACATCACATTCTAGAATGTTTGATTATGACATCATGACACCATACTGTGACGTCACAACGGAACATGTTTGTGCCATTTGAATAATATAAATAATGTTTGGTAAGGCTGTCCCTGAATCTTTGTCCTGAATAATGAGAACCACCAGCTCATAGGCAGGGCTGACATTTCTGCACGAGGCAGAGTTGTACCAGAGGATATAATGTTATTTTATTTATTATTATTATTATTATTAACTTGTTTTAACGCCAGTGTCAGGGGCGGAGCTTCAGGGGGGCTGTAGGGGCGGGGCTCCCCGGGCCCGTGGCGGTCGGGACCCAATGGGGGGCCGGGCCCGTCGCGAGGCAGCAGGCTCCGCCCCCGAGATATCCCGGCGGGCCCCACCACTGAATGCACTGACGTTTGTGGTCATATTAGGTGTTTAATAAACCATTGTAGCCTATAATATGAGTTGAACTTGTGCTGCTATTTTCACTCACATTTAACATTAAAACATATATATACATTTAAAAAAAAAGTGAATCCAAATGTATTTTGGGTAAAATCATCATCACGTAAACCAACGTCAATCATCATCAATCCCTCGGAGTCGTCCTTCAACAGAGCGTCTGGCGGGCTGCCACTGCCTAAGGCACGAGTACTTATATTATAAACACAAGAGTGGAGGACAAAACGCAAAGAAAGGGAGAAGAAGGACCAAGGAAAAGACTAATTGTCCAATAGATGTATATTTGTTCCGCCCTACTCTCCTCCTGCGGGAGGAACCTGAAGTTGTTGAAGAGCCCCAGCCCGCCAACAGCGTTAGTGGGGCTGAGCCAGATGTACAGGGAGGCCACAGTCACGGACACACACTGTCAACAAGAACACGTGAGTTTGTGGTAAATGTTGATATGGTTGTTGTTACTTCGTGTAGTATCACATTAAAACGCCAAGCACACGAGAGACATGCTGGCAACTGGTGGAGGAGCAGCAGGCCCGGGCCTGTCCGAGCTGGACCTGCGTGTCCGGGCCATCATAGGCACCACGACGCTCGCGGGTGTAGACGGTGCGGACAGGAACGAGACGACGCGCGGGGCTGGACACCGTCTCCTGTTCCCAGCAGCCAGCATGTCATGTCTCCCGTCCCCGAAGGATCCGATACCGACTCAGACGGTAGGCGTCCCTCCCACAACAGGTGCATCCCAATCAATTAGAACAGGGACTAGATTGATTGCCTCCATGCACAGTAAATCTTGCAGTATTTAGAGTTGATTTAACATTAATTGTAGTTGGGAACAAATACGCAAGATGTAGTCTGACCATCCAGCAGCAGGTCCGCGTCACTCTCGGCGAAGAGATCAGCGTGGTCCCTATTCATTGCGCGTTCGTATCGAGCATAATTATGCTGGACGTTACCCATAATTGTGTGTGTAAGCCTTGGGTGCAGAGTTGACCATTTAAGCATGGCGCGATTAATCACTGTTAATTGGATGCCAGGGTTCAATGTACATGATTGCTGTTCAAGTGCACCTGCAAGGTCAGGTTTATTTGTCACGCGCAACATCGTACCGGTAAGATGAGCAGTGGAATGTTTATCCACTGGCTCTTATAATGTATACAATAAGCAAATGTCCCAAACTATAAATGAGAACAATAAAATTATAACAGAATTATGTGGCTGATGTATTTATTTATTCCGAGTCATTTGCAGTGTGTGTAGTGCTATTATTAATTTTTCCGACATCAAATAACGTCATATTCATTTTAATTATGATTAAGTAATTCATTCCAAGGAGGCCTGTAGCGTTGACGTGAAGGAATCACTATGAGAACACAGTCTGTCAAGTTATAATACAATTTTAAATGAGTCAATCAATCATGAGATTTGCTCGTGGCTGAGAGCATGTTTAAGATCCTCAGCCCTAAACAAAGAAGAAGAAGACCTCTGTTGCCGTGGCGACGTGCTGTTTCAGGAAGTGCTGTCTTTTATTGGTTTGTCACGACAATCCAATAAAAAATCGCACACAGTAACTAGTAACTACATGCATCATTGTTTACAGCGAACGGTGGGCTGGGCCGGGGCGCGCGGGGTGGCGGCGGCGGTTGACGGTGAGGCCTTGTTTCAGACGCATATTGCTGCGTATTGCTGCGTTTCTGTAACGAAGGCCTCACCTCAAGGTGTCAAACATCAGCGGTTTAGCGAGCAGAACGTCTAGAGCGAAGAGCGGATTTCCTTTTTATAAATTAAAACTAAATCCTCAATTTGAATAAAGTGATTAATCTGATTAAATGAGTCTTTTTTCTTTTATTAAAT
>NW_028171667.1:35000-77500 GCF_963971535.1 Notolepis coatsorum
GTCTCTACTAGGAGGTGGTCCAGAGGGGGGGGGGGGGGGAGTCTCTACTAGGAGGTGGTCCAGAGGGGGGGGGGGGGGTGGGTGAGTCTCTACTAGGAGGTGGTCCAGAGGGGGGGGGGGGGGGGAGTCTCTACTAGGAGGTGGTCCAGAGGGGGGGGGGGGGGGTGAGTCTCTACTAGGAGGTGGTCCAGAGGGGGGGGGGGGGGGGTGAGTCTCTACTAGGAGGTGGTCCAGAGGGGGGGGGGGGGGGAGTCTCTACTAGGAGGTGGTCCAGAGGGGGGGGGGGGGGGAGTCTCTACTAGGAGGTGGTCCAGAGGGGGGGGGGGGGGGGAGTCTCTACTAGGAGGTGGTCCAGAGGGGGGGGGGGGGGTGAGTCTCTACTAGGAGGTGGTCCAGAGGGGGGGGGGGGGGAGTCTCTACTAGGAGGTGGTCCAGAGGGGGGGGGGGGGGAGTCTCTACTAGGAGGTGGTCCAGAGGGGGGGGGGGGGGGGGGTGGGTGAGTCTCTACTAGGAGGTGGTCCAGAGGGGGGGGGGGGGGGGTGGGTGAGTCTCTACTAGGAGGTGGTCCAGAGGGGGGGGGGGGGGGGAGTCTCTACTAGGAGGTGGTCCAGAGGGGGGGGGGGGGGTGGGTGAGTCTCTACTAGGAGGTGGTCCAGAGAGGGGGGGGGGGGGGTGGGTGGGTGAGTCTCTACTAGGAGGTGGTCCAGAGGGGGGGGGGGAGACTAGTAGCCACACACACACACACACACACACACACACACACACACCTACACACACACACACACACACCTACACACACACACGCACGCACGCACGCACACACACACACACACACACACACACACACACACACACACACACACACACACACACACACACACACACACAGTGTCTATCTGTCTGTCTGTCTGTCTCTCTGATGTCTGTCTCTCCGGCTCTGCAGCTGGACCCTTCTCAAATAAGCACGGAAAAGCTTTTAAGCTTATAGCTCCAATTTGGGTCCCAAATTGCGGTACAAATGAAGGAGGTGTCTCGGGTAGTGGACTCTAGTTAATATTATGTTCTCTCTGCAATTAGACTGCCCCTCATTCATTCATTCATCCCTATCTGATGCTATCTCTGAAAACAGTTCCTGCGACTGCAGTCAGTGCACCCGATAATGCTATATATAAACCATATGCTGCATTCATTCGAGAGAAAGACCTATTCCACATGCTATTTAGGGTTTGACAATAATTACACTACTATCGCTATTTCACAATGAACTATAATGAATTACGGGGGTCATACAGTGATACAGAACATGTCAGTCAAGCTTATTTGCGTTGAAACTACTGCATGCAACTGATGAGAGCTATGCCGTCCGTCTGCAGTCCCCATTCTATTCTACCACAGGGCGTCCCACATCGCTTCCTTGTTTGGGAGTGGGAATACCTACTGTATGAATGTAATAATGAAATATTTACTCATGAATGTAATAACCTTTTCTGAAAATATTCTGATGTTTATAAAGATGTCTACAATGTTTTACTGTTTTTAGATTATCATTGTTAATTAAGTGAATTGTGATTGTCATATGTATCTCACCTTGTTTGGGAGTGGGAATACCTACTGTATGAATGTAATAATGAAATATTTACTCATGAATGTAATAACCTTTTCTGAAAATATTCTGATGTTTATAAAGATGTCTACAATGTTTTACTGTTTTTAGATTATCATTGTTAATTAAGTGAATTGTGATTGTCATATGTATCTCATGTATTGTTATGTTTTGTGTTTTGTGTTGTCTTTCTGTGTGGAGGCGGGGAAGACCTGCGACAGATGTCCCCGGGAGCGGGAGGCGAGCCCGGGACGGCCGCGTGGGGAAGACCTGCGACAGATGTCCCCGGGAGCGGGAGGCGAGCCCGGGACGGCCGCGTGGGGAAGACCTGCGACAGATGTCCCCGGGAGCGGGAGGCGAGCCCGGGACGGCCGCGTGGGGAAGACCTGCGACAGATGTCCCCGGGAGCGGGAGGCGAGCCCGGGACGGCCGCGTGGGGAAGACCTGCGACAGATGTCCCCGGGAGCGGGAGGCGAGCCCGGGACGGCCGCGTGGGGAAGACCTGCGACAGATGTCCCCGGGAGCGGGAGGCTACTACTACTGTTATTATTATTATTATTATTATTATTATTATTATTATTATTATTATTATTATTATTATTATTATTATTATTATTATTATTATTATTATTATTATTATTATTATTATTACTACTGTTGTTATTATTATTATTATTATTATTATTATTATTATTATTATTATTATTACTACTGTTATTATTATTAGTATTAATGTCGTTGTTGTTGTTATTATACTTACCATTATTATTACTGTTATAATTATTATTATTGTTTTACCTTTCTTTGTCCCCTGTCTTCCCAGGTGATGAAATGCATTATGGAGGCTCTGACAGATGTGCTCTCGAGGCCACACCCCTTACCTGTCAGTCAGGAGTGCCTGGGGGTCTTGAGGACAGGTAAGCCCCTCCTACTCTAGATCTCTGGGACTCGGGGGCAAGATCTCCCAATGTTCTCAAGGTGCATCAGAGAACACTACAGTGTGGTAGTGAAAGGGTTAACCATCTGTAGTGTGGTAGTGAAAGGTTAATATTCTGTAGTGTGGTAGTGAAAGGTTAACCTTCTGTAGTGTGGTAGTGAAAGATTAACCATCTGTAGTGTGGTAGTGGAAGGGTTAACCTTCTGTAGTGTGGTAGTGAAAGGGTTAACCTTCTGTAGTGTGGTAGTGAAAGGGTTAATCTTCTGTAGTGTGGTCGTGAAAGGGTTAACCTTCTGTAGTGTGGTAGTGGAAGGGTTAACCTTCTGTAGTGTGGTAGTGAAAGGGTTAACCTTCTGTAGTGTGGTTTGAAAGGGTTAATCTTCTATTGCCATGCTCTGCGACAAACTCTAACCTTAACCAACTCCGAAACAATTTCTAAACTTAACCCTAACCTTAACCAACTCCGAAAGAATATTGCCATGCTCTAAGACAGGGGTGGGCAACTTTGTATATGGTGAGGGCCACAAAATGTCCACAATCAATCTGGGGGGCCGCATTGTTTATCGGCAGTCCCGCCAGTAGTACCCCATCACTCGCCCCACAGTGGGTCAATAATGGTTATAATAATAATAATAATAATTGTAACTGAGGGGTACAATTCCCTGACTGTATTACTAGATATGATACTTACTACCACTACCTTTGTACTTAATATTCGGCCACCCAGTACACGGCATAAATATATTATCATAAACACTCTCACGTAGATGAAACGGATCCAACACAAATGTACGAAGTCGAAGTATGCGTTTATTACTACACAGCAATGGTGTGTAGAGCAAGCACTTAATCACTTAATTACATTTATGAATTGAAATAGTATGCACTTTTATGGCAAAGAGTATTCGTCGGTATATCAATAGAGAATGTCCAATCTCTGATGGCGCAGGTGGTAAATATACGACCTGGAATAGTTAAGGAATAACAGCAATGATACTTTAATGATTATATACTAGATACACTAAGGGGGGGTTAATCCGGTCGCTTGTAAGCCGACAGGAGTAGGAGGGGGGGGGGGGTAGAATCCGGCTGCCTCGTCCGGCCAAGGGTATCCCAGGTGAACCCACTGTAGTGCCGTTCAATGCGCCGGCGATCCTTGGACCACAGATGAAAGCAGGTGGACTCTTTGTGGGCCGGCTCTCTCCGGTCCACGGGGGAGAGACGTGAAGCGACCTCGTCTTGCAGAGCGTCTCCTCACCTTGCGTCCTCTCCAGGGGGGGGGGTTCCAACACACGGCAGTGTCGGGGGTCTTTATCCATGGAATAATCAAAGTATACAAAGCATAATCCGTGCCTGGGAAGGCGGGCTGTCGTCGGTAGAATAATCCGGTATACAGGTCCACTCGCTCGTCGGCTCTGGGGCTCCTCGGGTGCAGCTTCACATGGGGTCAACCACCCTGGGTAAGCAGCCAGTTCTCTGCCCGAAACGATGGGGTACTGACTACGGTAGTATTCTCACCGCACGAAGCACTATATATTAACAGACTATTATTAGCTTAATAGACTACGTCCAACTCGACGATATAGTGCCAAATATGACTATTCAAATATTAATATACACGATGTCTCAATACCGATGGTAGGCGAACTTGGCCTTACTCCCACACGTGGCGTCGCGGGGAGGCTTTACGTCTGTGACTCTATTGGAGGGTAAGAAACTGGACTGAAAAGAAAGTCCTACTTTAGTAGCGCAGTATATATACGCACTATGAACAAATAGTCCCATTAGTGGTGCGGTAGCCAGATTCCTACGCGGAACTAGGACTTGTTCGTACATGTGGAGCGGTACGTTTGAACTGGGTCTGAGGGGTATGGCAGCCTGGCACCAAGGTCTCGACCAATAGTAGAATGGAGACTATTATGGGATGTTCAGTAGGCTAGAATGGATATTCAATGCATATTGTACAAGGAATATACAAGGGATATCAGGGAATATTAGAGAATATACAAATACAATTAAATATATATATATAAATAAATATATATATTCGGTTTAATCTGGCCCTTCACAACAGCCACCCCCTGAATAGGTCCCAGACCTAATCAGTTAAACAGAGACAGATTAATCGCGTTGTCTATTTACACATAAGGGTTTGCTGTAGGGGTCAGTCAACTTCACAAAGTCATAGGGTTGTAGGGTCATGGTCATCATCGATTGTGTCTGGGAGTCGGGGCAGTTCTATGAGCCTCGCCACGGGACGGGTGTAAGTGCGACCCTGGACGAGCACTTCAGCTGCTCGGACCTTGCCGTCGGCACCGGTGATCACTTTGCTTACGCGGCCGGCCGGCCACATAGCTCTGGGCAGTGATTGATCAATAATCATGACGACTGTTCCTTCTGTCAAATTGTCTCTCTCCTTTACCCACTTCTGGCGGGTCTGTAGAGACGGTAGGTAGTGCAGTAGGAAACTGTTCCAAAACTTGTCGGCTAATACTTGGCTGTACCTCCACATTCGTCGGCCGTTCGCTTCTTCAGGCCGGTACATTGTCTGGGGTAATGCAGGATCTAGCCGCCCCATCAGGAGTGTGTTGGGGGTAACTGGGTCGATATCCGCCACATCACTGGAGACATATCCGAGGGGCTTCGAGTTAAGTACTCCCTCAATCTCCGTGAGGACTGTCATTAGGACTTCTTCCGCCACAGTCTGGGCCCCAAGTACTGCGTACAGGGCTGTCTTTATGGAGCGCACTTCTAGTTCCCAAGTGCCACCGAAGTGGGGTGCGTTTGGGGGGTTGAATTGGAAATCAACCTGTGCTGGAGCGAGGTGGGTCTTAAGTTCTGGGCCCATAGCTTGGAAGCTCTCTCTCAGCTCTCTTTCGCCGCCTTTGAAGTTTGTCCCATGATCGGACAATAGGGTAGACGGTCTTCCTTTCCGTGATGTGAATCTTCGGAAGGCCATAAGGAATGAGTCTGTGCTCATGGTCGGGAGAAGCTCGATGTGTATCGCTCTGGTGGTCATGCATTTGAATACAATACCCCACCGCTTCTCGGTTCCTCTTCCTTTCTTTATGTGCAGCGGGCCAAAGCAGTCCATACCCGTTGAGTGGAATGGCTTGTCACCGATTCGGAGGCGACATGGAGGAAGGTCAGCCATCCTTGGTATGCTGGGCTGCGCGCGCCACTTGCGGCAGTCTAGACATGTTCGCTGGAAGCGTCGTACCGCCTCTCTTCCTTGTAGGATCCAGTAACGACGTCTGATTTCCGCGAAGACTCTTTCTGCTCCTGCGTGATGTACATCCTCATCGTATTTCTTTATAATCAGCTCTGTGACCTTGTGTCGGCTGTTCAATACGATCGGGTATTTAATGTCATCCGGTAGATTGGGGGCTCTGCGTAGGCGACCACCCACTCTGATGAGGGTATGAGCGTCGCTCTCGGGGGCCAGATGAATTAATCTGCTGTCGGATGGGACGGGCTTTCCTCCCTGTAGACAGGCCAATTCATCGGGGAACGAGTCTCTCTGGGCTCGCTGCAGTAGAAGCAATTCTGCTTCCTCGTAGTTAGCTGCTGACATATCAGCGGGGGACTTGCACTCCGGGTGGTACCGCAGGAATGTTCTTTGTTGTGCACTCTCTATGGACGTGCAATCGTCTATGTTAGGGTCGGTGGAGGCTACGGTGCTCAATCCACAGAATACAGACTTCTTATTTTCCACCTCCTCTGGACTTGCTTCCCTCGGGATAGGCATGGGCCACTGTCCTTCCGGGAGTCTTAGGAATGCGGGGCCGTCACTGTAGACATTGCGACGGGTGAGGTCATCCAGGGGCATCCCCCGGGTGATGACGTCAGCTGGGTTCTGTTTTGTATCAACGTAGCGCCACTCTGTTTCTCCGGTTAACTCTTCGGTTAAGTCTTGAATCTCGGTGACTCTGACTCCCACGAAGACTTTGTACTTGCATGAGTCCGATTTGATCCAGGCGAGTACCGTCGTGGAATCTGACCACAGGATTGTTCTAGACACCGGTATGGTGAGCTCACGTTGGATGAGCGTGGCTAGGTGCGCTCCGGCTAGGGCTGCGCAGAGCTCTAGACGTGGGATAGATTGTTGCTTGCGTGGGGCTATTCTCGAGCGGGCGAGGACAAATGCTGTGTAGATCTCTCCCCCCTGGTCTTGGGCCCGCAAGTAGGCTACTGATCCGTATGCGACCTCTGAGGCGTCACTGAAGACGTGTAAGTCCATTTTACATGTCTCTGGCCTCACCGTGGGTGGGAAGTAGCTTCGGCGCATATTAACGCCTGGGAGTGAGTGGAGCTCCATCTCCCACTCTCTCCAGGTGGATGCAAGGTGTGCGGGAATGGGGTCGTCCCAGCCCTGGTCCTTGTCCCACAATGCTCGTACAATCATTTTTGCCCTGGTGGTGTACGGTAGAATACATCCTAGCGGGTCATATTGTCGGGCGAGTGTTGTGTACACACTCCGTCTGGTGGTCGGCGCCGCCGCCGGCCTTCCCTGCTCCGTAGTCAGGGGCTTGTGTCTGTAGTGAAGCGAATCTGTTTTGAATCGCCACACCAATCCCAGGGTCATCTCCTGGGCTTCTCCCGGGATTGTAGCCATCCAGGTCTCGCTGCTGGCTGCCTTGTCCTCGGAGGAGAGGCTGCGCAGTACTTGCGGATCGCTGCTGGCCCACTGCCTGAGATCAAAGCCGCCTTTGATCAATGAGGCGCGGAGTTTAATCAGGAGAGCCTCGGCTTCTTCTTGGGTTGAAAGGCTTTGTAGACAGTTGTCTACGTAGAAGCTGTTCTTTACGCTGTGTCGGACCTCTTCGTCCGCTGCTGGGTCCTCTGCTACATGTTTCTGTAGTGCAAATGTAGCACAGCAGGGGCTGCACGTCGTTCCGAAGGGGAGGACTTCCCATTGGTAGATGGCTGGGTGCTCATCTCCTGGCTTCTCTCTCCATAGGAACCGTAACAGGGGCTTGTCCGCCTCTACTAATCTCACCTGCAGGAACATTCCTTTAATGTCCCTGCTGATGGCCACCTTTTCCTGGCGGAAGCGGAGTAGAACGCCGAGTAGGGAGGGGCCGAGTGTGGGACCGGGCAGTAACTCTTTATTCAGATTTTGGGATCCGATCTGGTAGCTGCAGTTAAATACTATGCGGTCTTTACCGTTGTGATGGACCTTGTGGTGGGGCACGTACCACGATTCAGTGGTCTGGTCAGCCTCTTTAATGTCCATCTTTGTGACGTGTCCCGCTGTGATGAGCTTCTCAATCTCAGCGCGGTATACACTCTCTTGGGCGGGGTTCTTGGCTAAGCTCCGCTCCGTGTTCAGCAGGTACCGTTCTGTGGCGTCTGTCTTGGCGTGGAAAGTAGGCATTCCTTCTCGCCGCAGGAGTGGCGTGGCGTATCTCAACACGCCGTTGACCGGGACTCTCTTGGTCCCTGTCTCGAGGAGGTGAATGGCGTAAATGTCATCTTTAGAGCGAATGTCTTTCTTTCCGTTCTTAAAGGGCATTTGTTCCAAGGTCCATGGCCGCTCTACGTGTTGCAGGAGTGCGGTTTCTCCCTCTGTGACTCGGGAGTGGAGACATCTAGTGGCTGTACTTCGGTTGAGAGATTTGGCGAGTGGGCCTTGGAGAGTCCATCCCAAACGGGTCTCGACTGCTGCAGGACAGCCTCGGGGTCCGGTATGAACCCGGTCTATCGGGACAATGAGGTCTGCATGGTCGGAGCCTATCAACAGGGTCGGCATAGCATTGTCTATGAGCGGGATCGGTAACTTGCGCAGATGTGCATATTTCTCCATCAGCTTGGCGACGGGGTATGTGTACGGCGACAGTCCTATTTCTTGGCTGGTGAAAGCGTCTGCAATCTGGTACCGTCGCTCAGGCTGGCCGCTTGCTGCGATAGAGAATGAGACATTCTCGCCCTTTATCGTCTTCAAATCTCGTCTTATTGTCCGAATTGTCATTTGGGTTTCGCTTCCCCGCAGCCCTAGCTGGGCCGCAGCGGAGGCGAGCAGCAGGGTCTTCTCTGACCCGTCATCGAGGACGGCGTAAGTGTCCAGGACTTTATTCTGGTAGCTTAGTGTCACACGCACTACTTTTAGGAGTACTCGGGCTCCACTGCTGCTGGCGGGATCGATGTACATGACGCTCGCTTTGCGGCTGGATGGTGCGGGTGAAGGGCGCCGTCTGTTACTGTCGTGAAGTATGTCCAGATGGGCTCCATCGCACTTGGTGCACCTTTTCTTTAAGCGGCATTCGGCTGCCATGTGTGAGCGCGCACAGCGAAAACAGCGCTTGTTGGACTTTATCCATTGACCTGCTTCCTCCGCGTTCAGCTTGGGGAAGGAGTCACATTGCGCTAGCCAGTGTTCTTTCTCACAGTAGGGGCACACTATCTTCCACTTCTCCGTTCTGGAGGGGGTACTGTGGCTCCTGCTGCTCGGTACTCACTCCGATTGGTGCATCACAGTCACCGATCTTCTTCCATCATTTAGTCGTCTGGTTCCTTCTCTGGAGCCAGGGGTGCTCCGTCCGAATGTATCTAGCCGTAGGCTGCTGACTTCTCTCGCCAGGAAGTCTGCTAGATCGAGGAGGTTCGGTTCGGGGCCATTCGGGTCTCTGTGGTCCCTCTGCCGCCTAAAGCGCTCCTGACGAGCGGGCGGCAGCTTCTCCAGAATCCTTTCCACATTTGAGTTGGCGTAAAGTTCATGCCTCCCCTTCTCTCTTTGCGCTCCCAACATCCCTACCAGGGACTGCACTCTGATGGACAGGTCGTCCAGTGCTCGATTGTCTATTGCTGGGGGTAAGCGGTCGATGTGTCGGATCTCCTGGATCACGTAATCCCATATGCGCCCATACCTCTGGTCCAGTGCTACCAGCGCTGCTGTGTATGGGGTGGTGGAAGTCGCGTAGGCGAGCGCTATATTATGTGCGCGGGGCACCTTTAAGTGCTTCAGTAGGATGGCGTATTTGTGGCGTTCATCCAATACATCCACCAACATGGTCTCCAGACACATGCGGAGTTCTGTATACTGGGCCCGGTTCTCTTGGGTGAAGTCGGGTACCATAGGCGTGCCAATGTATGACGCTGACTGTGGATACATCGGCGAGCGTTGGGGGAGAGGCCTCCTAGGCGAGTCTCCTCCCGCTCCTTGGTATGGGCTGGTACCGGCAGTGTACCATGGCCCGCTTGTCCAGGTGCTGTTCCTCGGTGCGGGTCGTGCGTCGTGCTCACCCGTGTATAGAGTCGGGGGTCTGTAGCGCAGCTCCGCGGGAGTATAGCCTGGGCTGTACCGGACCTCCTGGTCCGGTAGAGTACTGTGCTGTCTTCGGGCGTGGTTCTCCTCCTCTTCCTCTTCGTCGTCAGTTAGGTCATCCAGTGCTTGTAGTCTCTGGTTTAGCCTCTCCACAGGATATGCTGCTCCTTCCCGGTTGCTAGGTCTCGCTTGGACCGGTGGGGGGAGGTGGTCTGTGGGGGGTATAGACCTCGTCTGTTGGTCAAGTTCAGGGTTGTTTACTCGGCTAGGGGATGCCGCCCTGGAGGTGTGTCTAGACGAGTTCCTGGAGCCTCTGGCGGAGGGAGAGGGTGTTGTCCGTCTGATCAGCTGTTCTATTAGTTGCGACTGCTGTCTGTCGCGCGCTGCGTCCCGTTGAGCACCGGCTCGTTCTCGGGCCACATTCTCTTCCATCTGAATGCGTCTTATTTCTAGACGTATCTGCTCGTGTTCGCTTCGCTGCTGGATCTGCAGTCGGTCGCGTTCAGTAGCGGCGTTCAGGCTGATGAGGAAGGCCTGCTGTAGGGTCCTCTCTGCCTCGCTGGGAGAAGGCGGTTGTATAGGGGAGCCTTCCCTCGGGGTACTCCTTGCGGAGCCTTGGAGCTCTATCTCCACGGTGCTCTCCCCGTCTTCTTCCGTGCCGAGTTCTCTCTCGGTAGCGTTGTATTCCTCCCGGGACTCATCGGGGACTACTTCTTCAGTACTGGCGGGGTGTGAAGTCATGTCTGGTTCCCACTGGTCCCCACCGTGAACTTGGTCAGTTACATTAGAGCCTGTAGGGGCCTCTATGGTCGGGGTAGTCTGGGCGTTGGGGTTAGACATACTTTTACTTTCTAGTTTTACCGCGTTTACTGTTAGTAGAAGACTAGGTTGTTGACTGACAGCGTAGGCCTCTAAGTACTGAGGGAGCCGTCGTTCGCGCTGCGGGCGTTGGTTAGGAGGATCGTTTCGTGGAGTGTTCATCATAGGCCATTTCAATATTAATAACACTATATTAATATTACACTAATTACCATCCGGCTCGAAGGACCAATTGTAACTGAGGGGTACAATTCCCTGACTGTATTACTAGATATGATACTTACTACCACTACCTTTGTACTTAATATTCGGCCACCCAGTACACGGCATAAATATATTATCATAAACACTCTCACGTAGATGAAACGGATCCAACACAAATGTACGAAGTCGAAGTATGCGTTTATTACTACACAGCAATGGTGTGTAGAGCAAGCACTTAATCACTTAATTACATTTATGAATTGAAATAGTATGCACTTTTATGGCAAAGAGTATTCGTCGGTATATCAATAGAGAATGTCCAATCTCTGATGGCGCAGGTGGTAAATATACGACCTGGAATAGTTAAGGAATAACAGCAATGATACTTTAATGATTATATACTAGATACACTAAGGGGGGGTTAATCCGGTCGCTTGTAAGCCGACAGGAGTAGGAGGGGGGGGGGGGGTAGAATCCGGCTGCCTCGTCCGGCCAAGGGTATCCCAGGTGAACCCACTGTAGTGCCGTTCAATGCGCCGGCGATCCTTGGACCACAGATGAAAGCAGGTGGACTCTTTGTGGGCCGGCTCTCTCCGGTCCACGGGGGAGAGACGTGAAGCGACCTCGTCTTGCAGAGCGTCTCCTCACCTTGCGTCCTCTCCAGGGGGGGGGGTTCCAACACACGGCAGTGTCGGGGGTCTTTATCCATGGAATAATCAAAGTATACAAAGCATAATCCGTGCCTGGGAAGGCGGGCTGTCGTCGGTAGAATAATCCGGTATACAGGTCCACTCGCTCGTCGGCTCTGGGGCTCCTCGGGTGCAGCTTCACATGGGGTCAACCACCCTGGGTAAGCAGCCAGTTCTCTGCCCGAAACGATGGGGTACTGACTACGGTAGTATTCTCACCGCACGAAGCACTATATATTAACAGACTATTATTAGCTTAATAGACTACGTCCAACTCGACGATATAGTGCCAAATATGACTATTAAAATATTAATATACACGATGTCTCAATACCGATGGTAGGCGAACTTGGCCTTACTCCCACACGTGGCGTCGCGGGGAGGCTTTACGTCTGTGACTCTATTGGAGGGTAAGAAACTGGACTGAAAAGAAAGTCCTACTTTAGTAGCGCAGTATATATACGCACTATGAACAAATAGTCCCATTAGTGGTGCGGTAGCCAGATTCCTACGCGGAACTAGGACTTGTTCGTACATGTGGAGCGGTACGTTTGAACTGGGTCTGAGGGGTATGGCAGCCTGGCACCAAGGTCTCGACCAATAGTAGAATGGAGACTATTATGGGATGTTCAGTAGGCTAGAATGGATATTCAATGCATATTGTACAAGGAATATACAAGGGATATCAGGGAATATTAGAGAATATACAAATACAATTAAATATATATAAATAAATATATATATTCGGTTTAATCTGGCCCTTCACAACAATAATGGTCTCCTCTCTACATCTCTTCATCATCTCTTCCCCCCTCTCTACACCTCTTCATCATCTCCTTCCCCCCCTCTACACCATCTCCTCCTCCCCCCTGTCTTTAATGAGACACTTGTGGTCTCTCCATTTGGCGCACAATAGCAGGAATGTCAACTTCAATGTTTGTGCATGCAATCTGCATCAGATGAAATAATGTTTCATCCGACAGCCTGTTTCTCTCCTTTGACTTGATGTGCTTCATGTTTGAGAAATTGCTCTCACATATGTATGTGCTCCCAAACATACTGGCCATAGAGAGGGCAAAGTCCCTGAGGAGTGGGAAGCGGGGCTCAGGTAGCAGTTTCCAAAACGAAATTCCCCTCTCATTTCTCTTTGCTTGAAAAAAAGGATCTGACTGTAGCTTGCACAGTTCAAGCTGCAACGGTGGGGGCTGCTCTGACACCGTAGCGGTGAGGGGGCCGGCAAACAGCGCTATCCGTGACTGCATGCCGTTGAAATCTTCAAAACCGACCATTGAATTGCATTTGCAGTGTTTCAATGTCGCTCCTGTACTTTCCGACGGCTCAGCCATCGGATTTCTGTGTGTAGCTGCAAGTCGCCATAATCAGTGTCCATCTCTTCCAAAAAGGAGACAAACTTTCTATGGTTTAGTGACTTGTTGCCTCCACGAATTAGATTGGTAACCTTGGTAACCAAATCCATAACATGGCTGTAGTAGTCAAGCTTCTTGGCACAGAGAGCCTCCTATATCAGATAAAAAAAAAAGAAAAACGATTTAACGACTCTCGCATATAATTTGACTACACTCGACTCGCATTGGTCATTATAGTGACCCACAATAGATGGAAATTATGTTAGCGAACTTACCTGATGTATAATGCAGTGCAGCATTGGACACTCAACGCCACTCTGCCTTAGAAGCCCGGCGAATCCTGTGCGTTTTCCTTTCATTGCCGGTGCTCCATCGGTAACAACAGCCGACAGTTTATCAAAACCCCCATATTGCTGCACAGCACTTGTAACAGCGTTTCATATGTCCACACTAGGGCTGACCCCTATTAGTCAAATAGTCGACTAATCGATCGAAAGGAGCCATAGTCGACTGCCAACTCTTCTTAGTCGAATAAAATAATTTTTCTTTTTCTTTTTAATATTAGCCTGGGGCCGCATGGAACGTCGGTGAGGGCCGCATGCGGCCCGCGGGCCGCCAGTTGCCCCTCCCTGCTCTAAGACAAATTCTAACCTTAACCAACTCCGAAAGAATGCCTAAACTTAACCCTAACCTTAACCAACTCCGAAAGAATGCCTAAACTTAACCCGCGAAAGAATGCACATTAAAAAAAGAAAATAATAATAATTGAAGTGATTCGAACTTGTCACCAACGCACCGCAGGTTCCACAGCAAGGCGGCGAACCAGTTGAGCTAACCGTCGATGTTAAAAGAGGGGGGATTACGGCTGCATAATGCCGCAGCCGCGTCGCCGCGGGGGCGTGGCTAGGCGCAAGCTGGTTGCCTAAAATGATTAAGCCTCCGGGTGCCAAACTAAGCCAACTAAACGCTAAAGCTATCGAGCTAAAAGCTAACTAACTTAGCAACTGAGGATGGAAAGTTTATTGTCGCGAGCCGATTTGGAGGTCTCGCGAGATTAGCAGGCTAACGTTAGACTTGGGGGGTCTCGCGAGATTAGCAGGCTAACGTTAGACTTGGGGGGTCTCGCGAGATTAGCAGGCTAACGTTAGACTTGGGGGGTCTCGCGAGATTAGCAGGCTAACGTTAGACTTGGGGGGGTCTCGCGAGATTAGCAGGCTAACGTTAGACTTGGGGGGTCTCGCGAGATTAGCAGGCTAACGTTAGACTTGGGGGGTCTCGCGAGATTAGCAGGCTAACGTTAGACTTGGGGGGGTCTCGCGAGATTAGCAGGCTAACGTTAGACTTGGGGGGTCTCGCGAGATTAGCAGGCTAACGTTAGACTTGGGGAGGTCTCGCGAGATTAGCAGGCTAACGTTAGACTTGGGGGGGGGTCTCGCGAGATTAGCAGGCTAACGTTAGACTTGGGGGGTCTCGCGAGATTAGCAGGCTAACGTTAGACTTGGGGGGTCTCGCGAGATTAGCAGGCTAACGTTAGACTTGGGGAGTCTCGCGAGATTAGCAGGCTAACGTTAGACTTGGGGGGGGGTCTCGCGAGATTAGCAGGCTAACGTTAGACTTGGGGGGTCTCGCGAGATTAGCAGGCTAACGTTAGACTTGGGGAGTCTCGCGAGATTAGCAGGCTAACGTTAGACTTGGGGGGAGGTCTCGCGAGATTAGCAGGCTAACGTTAGACTTGGGGGGGGGTCTCGCGAGATTAGCAGGCTAACGTTAGACTTGGGGGGGTCTCGCGAGATTAGCAGGCTAACGTTAGACTTGGGGGGTCTCGCGAGATTAGCAGGCTAACGTTAGACTTGGGGGGTCTCGCGAGATTAGCAGGCTAACGTTAGACTTGGGGGGGGGTCTCGCGAGATTAGCAGGCTAACGTTAGACTTGGGGAGTCTCGCGAGATTAGCAGGCTAACGTTAGACTTGGGGGGGGGTCTCGCGAGATTAGCAGGCTAACGTTAGACTTGGGGGGGTCTCGCGAGATTAGCAGGCTAACGTTAGACTTGGGGGGGGGTCTCGCGAGATTAGCAGGCTAATGTTAGACTTGGGGGGTCTCGCGAGATTAGCAGGCTAACGTTAGACTTGGGGGGGGGTCTCGCGAGATTAGCAGGCTAACGTTAGACTTGGGGAGTCTCGCGAGATTAGCAGGCTAACGTTAGACTTGGGGGGGTCTCGCGAGATTAGCAGGCTAACGTTAGACTTGGGGAGTCTCGCGAGATTAGCAGGCTAACGTTAGACTTGGGGGGTCTCGCGAGATTAGCAGGCTAACGTTAGACTTGGGGGGGTCTCGCGAGATTAGCAGGCTAACGTTAGACTTGGGGAGTCTCGCGAGATTAGCAGGCTAACGTTAGACTTGGGGGGTCTCGCGAGATTAGAGGCTAACGTGAGCTCGCCTCTGTTAGCAGGAAGCTAACTTGGGTTAATATATTAATAAGATATATCACTCGGGTTACAACAATGGCGACCGTCTGCCAGCCGCCCAGACGCGTCTTGGTGGAAATCCAGCCTAAAATTGCAGGTAAGGTTTGATGACTTTTCGGCTCTAGTTTAGTTTGATTCGGATGTTTATTAATTAAAAGCCAACTTTAAACTTTAAAGCGGGCGCGCGGTCCACCGGAAACGCGGTAACAACGAGCGGCGCGCGCATCCCCCAGGTTGGCTTTTAAACATTAACCATTTGTAGCCTGAATCATCTGCATCATCATTATGTTACATTATAGAAGATTAGATTCAAATGTAGTGTCATTATACAGCACAAGTACAGTGCAACAGGTTATTCTATTATACTGTGCAATATTACACTTACTGTTAGACCTCAGTATATTTTTACTGTATTTATTTACTGTATATTTTATTGTATTCTATTTTATTCTACTCTTATCTTATCTTAGGCAATTTGATTTGTTTTGTTATTCTTATTCGTGACCTGTTCTGTCTAAATGTTTAAATGTTGAGCGATTTGCAGTGTCAAATTTCCCTCGGGATAATAAAAGAAATTTCTATTCTATTCTATTCTATTACATGCAAGTATATTCAGACCGTATTCAGACAGTATTATAGTGCATAATTAATAGCAAAGTTGTCTTTGTAGAGTCAATGTTGTAGAGAATGAATGAATGATTGAAAACTTTATTACCAGATTGCAGAATGGGTACAATACAGTACGGCTCAATACACACAATTGTTAAGGGGATGCAGACCAGAGAAAGACTTTCGTCTTGTTTACATCAGGGTGCCCCATTTTCAATTCAGTGACATTTATGACATACACAACATACACAACATACATGACATTTATGGCATAGGGACATACATGACATACAGGTATTTAGTACTGTTACATTTGTGACATATACGATATGCAAATATACAGTACTGTTACCCATAGATCCTGGCAGAGTATATACATACGGTGGGGAGGAGACTGTACATTAGGAGGGGGTGGGAGAGAAATATACATACGGTGGGGAGAGAATATATACATACGGTGGGGAGGAGACTGTACATTAGGAGGGGGTGGGTGGGTGGGAGAGAAATATACATACGGTGGGGAGAGAATATATACATACGGTGGGGAGGAGACTGTACATTAGGAGGGGGTGGGTGGGTGGGAGAGAAATATACATATGGTGGGGAGAGAATATATACATACGGTGGGGAGGAGACTGTACATTAGGAGGGGGTGGGTGGGTGGGAGAGAAATATACATATGGTGGGGAGAGAATATATACATACGGTGGGGAGGAGACTGTACATTAGGAGGGGGTGGGTGGGTGGGAGAGAAATATACATACGGTGGGGAGAGAATATATACATACGGTGGGGAGGAGACTGTACATTAGGAGGGGGTGGGTGGGTGGGAGAGAAATATACATACGGTGGGGAGAGAATATATACATACGGTGGGGAGGAGACTGTACATTAGGAGGGGGTGGGTGGGTGGGAGAGAAATATACATACGTGGGGAGAGAATATATACATACGGTGGGGAGGAGACTGTACATTAGGAGGGGGTGGGTGGGTGGGAGAGAAATATACATACGGTGGGGAGAGAATATATACATACGGTGGGGAGGAGAGTGTACATTAGGAGGGGGTGGGAGAGAAATATACATACAGTGGGGAGAGAATATATACATACGGTGGGGAGGAGACTGTACATTAGGAGGGGGTGGGTGGGTGGGAGAGAAATATACATACGGTGGGGAGAGAATATATACATACGGTGGGGAGGAGACTGTACATTAGGAGGGGGTGGGTGGGTGGGAGAGAAATATACATACGGTGGGGAGAGAATATATACATACGGTGGGGAGGAGAGTGTACATTAGGAGGGGGTGGGTGGGTGGGAGAGAATATATACATACAGTGGGGAGGAGACTGTACATTAGGAGGGGGTGGGTGGGTGGGAGAGAAATATACATACGGTGGGGAAGAGACTGTACATTAGGAGGGGGTGGGTGGGTGGGAGAGAATATATACATACGGTGGGGAGGAGACTGTACATTAGGAGGGGGTGGGTGGGTGGGAGAGAATATATACATACGGTGGGGAGGAGACTGTACATTAGGAGGGGGTGGGGGGGTTGGACATTTACGGTGGCCAGTTTCAAATTGCAGCCTCTGTACGATTACGATTTGCATATCATATATGTCACAAATGTAACAGTACTATATACCTGTATGTCATGTATGTCCCTATGTCATAAATGTCATATGTCATTATGTCATGTATGTTGTGTATGTCATAAATGTCACTATGAATTGAAAATGGGGGACCCTGATGTAAACAAGACGAAAGTCTTTCTCTGGTCTGCATCCCCTTAACAATAGACCTATCGCTAAGCCACGCCCCCTTTCAAAACTCGGACACAGAGCCGACCGTGAATGACTCTCGTTGACGATGGCTGCAGGCAGCCCCTTTCCTGACTGTGATGCAAGCCTTGCTTCACAGTCACGAAGGGCTAGGCCGCTGGCGATTTACCACAGCAGGTAATATACCTGTTTTTTAAAGATAACACAAATATTTCATCTAGAAGCAGACAGAGAGGGTTTCAATATGCAGTGGAATAGTACGTTCATGAGATACACATTTACCTTAGACCTCCATGGTGATGCAAGCATTAGCTATAGATAACGTCTCAAGCATTACTTACAGTTGACTTGATTGAAGATTACAAGAATGTTTATGACGATAATCCATGATTATTATTGCTGATACATTTAGTTTAGTGGTCCAACGCAGTATACGAGCTAGACCCGACAGTTGTGTCACTAGTCACTAGAATGAGGAAAAAAGTGAGAGCTGTCACTTGCCAACAATCCTCCATAAAGGGGTGAGACGTCAGAGAATGGTATGCTGCACATTCTAGTGTACATCAGGTCAAATGATTGATTACACTAACTATAAATGTATAGTGATAGAGACCAAAGTAAAAATACCTAATAATAAAATAGACCTAATAGGCGACAGTGGCTTGGGAGTAGAGCAGTCGTCTGGTAATCCGGAGGTTCCCGGTTTGATTCTCGCTCCTCCCGGGCAGCGTGTAGAAGTGTCCTTGAGCAAGACACTGATGAGCAGATTGGCACCTTGCATGGTTGCCTCCACCGTCTGTGTGTGAATGTGTGAGTGAATGGGTAAGATGTGAGAAACAACTTGTAAAGCGCTTTGGATAAAAGCGCTATATAAATACAGCCATTTACCATTTACCAAAATACCTGTAAATCACAGTAAATGGGTACAGGTCAGGACATAGCTTTTCTTATAACACTAAGTATAAGTTATATTTAATATAAATATAAATAAATGCATATACAACACATTCTCAAGATAGATCACTCTGATTAGAAAAGAAAACCCATAACTAAAGTGTACATAAATAGCCACTATTTTTAATATATACAATAAATATACATGGATTTACAGTTACACAAATGGATGTACGATATAAACTGGAACAATATCATGTGTTGTTGTGATACATCTATGGTAATTTAACATTATATTCTTCTAGTACCTCCATTATGGATTAATAGCCTGGTCTGTTGACATTTGCAATATCAGCAACTGTTGATGAAGATTAAGTACTTTAACATTGTAAACCAGCAATCTGAGGGACACAGAGCAGCATAACTGGACCACTTTAACAACCTTCAGGTCAATCGAGGGTTGAATGCACTGAAATACAAGAACACCCTATAGAATATGTACTGTACTTTTACTTTTGAAACTTAATACAGTACTGTAGTTGTAATGGTACATCATTCACCCACAGACCTATTGTTAGGAACATTCTAGAAAATTAGTGCCGCCCGAACATTCTGGAACGTGTGTGATGATGTCATGGCAGTACATTCTAGAACCTTAGTTCTGCCCGATCATTCTGGAACGTTGGTGATGATGTCATAGTAGTAAACTATATCTTAAATTATGGCTATGTGTATAATATGGCCGTCGCTTATCAATGACTTGTTTGAAGTCAACATTGTTGAAACGGATTGTTTTTTTAATCGGTTCATTTCAGTTTTATACCATTTTGAAAAAAGCTAGTTTCTTGAAAGTTTCAGAAAATTTCAGAAGATTCTGTGATAATCACCCTTTACTGGAATACACAAAAAACGTTGTAATTTTTCTGCCTATTTATGAATCGTTTTCAAATAAACGCTAGATTATTGATAGTATATGTGTACTTATGCACGCTAGGGAAGCGGGCTGAAAAATCGATTATCTTATTTCCTGATCAGCACACACACACACACACACACACACACACACACACACACACACACACACACACACACACACACACACACACACACACACACACACACACACACACACACACACACACACACACACACACACACACACACACACACACACACACACACACACAAACACATATGGCCCACGTTGAGATATCTGTGAAAAAAGCTCTGATTATCCCAAGACTGGTAAAATAGATTCCTTACCTCAGATCAGATGTTCTCCAAAAAGATTATTCCAATTCCTGATCGCCATTCCAAATATCGATTGCGTTTATTGATCCAACGCTGGGTACTGGAAACACACATTATCCGCTGTTCTGGTGGTCGGCGATGACTTTGATCGTCTCGGGTTACTTGTCTGACAAGTAAAATGTGGAAGCAGGACTTTTTTTTCTCCATGCGTTTCATTCAATCCAATCCAAAGGGGTGCAGTACCACCCGGAGAGACGATAGGGGGCGGTATTTTCCCAATGGAGCTCAGAGAGTTCCAGTGGTAACGTGAGGCTAGATTTATGAAATATGAACGGCACTTTCAACAGCGTTTCATATGTCCACACTAGGGCTGACCCCTATTAGTCAAATAGTCGACTAATCGATCGAAAGGAGCCATAGTCGACTGCCAACTCTTCTTAGTCGAATAAAATAAATTTTTTTTCTTTTTAATATTAGCCTGGGGCCGCATGGAACGTCGGTGAGGGCCGCATGCGGCCCGCGGGCCGCCAGTTGCCCCTCCCTGCTCTAAGACAAATTCTAACCTTAACCAACTCCGAAAGAATGCCTAAACTTAACCCTAACCTTAACCAACTCCGAAAGAATGCCTAAACTTAACCCGCGAAAGAATGCACATTAAAAAAAGAAAATAATAATAATTGAAGTGATTCGAACTTGTCACCAACGCACCGCAGGTTCCACAGCAAGGCGGCGAACCAGTTGAGCTAACCGTCGATGTTAAAAGAGGGGGGATTACGGCTGCATAATGCTGGTTGCCTAAAATGATTAAGCCTCCGGGTGCCAAACTAAGCCAACTAAACGCTAAAGCTATCGAGCTAAAAGCTAACTAACTTAGCAACTGAGGAGGGAAAGTTTATTGTCGCGAGCCGATTTGGAGGTCTCGCGAGATTAGCAGGCTAACGTTAGACTTGGGGGGTCTCGCGAGATTAGCAGGCTAACGTTAGACTTGGGGGGGGGTCTCGCGAGATTAGCAGGCTAACATTAGACTTGGGGGGTCTCCCGAGATTAGCAGGCTAACGTTAGACTTTGGGGGGGGGTCTCACGAGATTAGCAGGCTAACGTTAGACTTGGGGAGTCTCGCGAGATTAGCAGGCTAACGTTAGACTTGGGGGGGTCTCGCGAGATTAGCAGGCTAACGTTAGACTTGGGGGGGTCTCGCGAGATTAGCAGGCTAACGTTAGACTTGGGGGGTCTCGCGAGATTAGCAGGCTAACGTTAGACTTGGGGAGTCTCGCGAGATTAGCAGGCTAACGTTAGACTTGGGGGGGTCTCGCGAGATTAGCAGGCTAACGTTAGACTTGGGGGGTCTCGCGAGATTAGCAGGCTAACGTTAGACTTGGGGGGTCTCGCGAGATTAGCAGGCTAACGTTAGACTTGGGGGGTCTCGCGAGATTAGCAGGCTAACGTTAGACTTGGGGAGTCTCGCGAGATTAGCAGGCTAACGTTAGACTTGGGGGGTCTCGCGAGATTAGAGGCTAACGTGAGCTCGCCTCTGTTAGCAGGAAGCTAACTTGGGTTAATATATTAATAAGATATATCACTCGGGTTACAACAATGGCGACCGTCTGCCAGCCGCCCAGACGCGTCTTGGTGGAAATCCAGCCTAAAATTGCAGGTAAGGTTTGATGACTTTTCGGCTCTAGTTTAGTTTGATTCGGATGTTTATTAATTAAAAGCCAACTTTAAACTTTAAAGCGGGCGCGCGGTCCACCGGAAACGCGGTAACAACGAGCGGCGCGTGCATCCCCCAGGTTGGCTTTTAAACATTAACCATTTGTAGCCTGAATCATCTGCATCATCATTATGTTACATTATAGAAGATTAGATTCAAATGTAGTGTCATTATACAGCACAAGTACAGTGCAACAGGTTATTCTATTATACTGTGCAATATTACACTTACTGTTAGACCTCAGTATATTTTTACTGTATTTATTTACTGTATATTTTATTGTATTCTATTTTATTCTACTCTTATCTTATCTTAGGCAATTTGATTTGTTTTGTTATTCTTATTCGTGTCCTGTTCTGTCTAAATGTTTAAATGTTGAGCGATTTGCAGTGTCAAATTTCCCTCGGGATAATAAAAGAAATTTCTATTCTATTCTATTCTATTACATGCAAGTATATTCAGACCGTATTCAGACAGTATTATAGTGCATAATTAATAGCAAAGTTGTCTTTGTAGAGTCAATGTTGTAGAGAATGAATGAATGATTGAAAACTTTATTACCAGATTGCAGAATGGGTACAATACAGTACGGCTCAATACACACAATTGTTAAGGGGATGCAGACCAGAGAAAGACTTTCGTCTTGTTTACATCAGGGTGCCCCATTTTCAATTCAGTGACATTTATGACATACACAACATAGACAACATACATGACATTTATGGCATAGGGACATACATGACATACAGGTATTTAGTACTGTTACATTTGTGACATATACGATATGCAAATATACAGTACTGTTACCCATAGATCCTGGCAGAGTATATACATACGGTGGGGAGGAGACTGTACATTAGGAGGGGGTGGGAGAGAAATATACATACGGTGGGGAGAGAATATATACATACGGTGGGGAGGAGACTGTACATTAGGAGGGGGTGGGTGGGTGGGAGAGAAATATACATATGGTGGGGAGAGAATATATACATACGGTGGGGAGGAGACTGTACATTAGGAGGGGGTGGGTGGGTGGGAGAGAAATATACATACGGTGGGGAGAGAATATATACATACGGTGGGGAGGAGACTGTACATTAGGAGGGGGTGGGTGGGTGGGAGAGAAATATACATACGGTGGGGAGAGAATATTATACATACGGTGGGGAGGAGACTGTACATTAGGAGGGGGTGGGTGGGTGGGAGAGAAATATACATACGGTGGGGAGAGAATATATACATACGGTGGGGAGGAGACTGTACATTAGGAGGGGGTGGGTGGTGGGAGAGAAATATACATACTGTTATGGTTTGACACCGACCCCAAACGCACGACACAAGAGAGTAGGAATTCAGAGTTGCCAAAAACAAGGGCTTTATTGAGACTAATTAATGAGCACAGAATAGGCAAGTCTAACAAGACAGGTACACAAGCAAGGGGGAAAATGTTCTGCTGCTCTGCAGCTTCTCCCGTGGTGGTAGTAGGGGGTAGCAGATGCTGACGTCTGAGCCGCTCTGCAGACTTCTCTCGGCAGAATCTCCGAGGTGTTGCGGGACCGAGAGAGAGAGAGAGAGGGAGTGAGTCAACAAGGGTGCAGGTAGAACGAGCAGGAGAACAGGAGAGGTGACTTGTACCCAAATACAAAGTTATCCAAGTGAATTAATCTTCGTGTAAATACACACAGTGAGCAAAGTTCCAAAACACAATCCCAAGTGAATATCTTCGTGTAAATACACACAGTGAGCACTGTTCCAAAACACAATCCCAAGTGAATATCTTCGGTGCAAAAATAGACACTGAGAGTGAAGTCCAAAAAACAATCCAATGTGAATAATATCTTCGGTGTGAACAACACACAGTGGGAGATGTAAAGTCCCAAAATATTATCCCAGTGAGAACAACAAAAAGGCGATCGCTGGGTGAGTGACTGTCTGATAAAAAAGGTGGTAATCTTCAGTGTTATAGAAACACACGAAAACGGAATCTGATCAAGACAGTCAGTAAAAAACTCACCCAGACGTAGTGCGTAATGGTGCTGGAACAGCAGCGGAGCGAGCGCGTCGCCACGGGGAAAAGGTGTCCAAGAGGAAGGCTTCTTGGAATATCCTGGAGGTAAAGCACAGAGAGCAACAGCAGCAGCAGCAGGAACGGAGAATGCAAACAGAGAAATATCAAAACGATCCAACAAAACTAGAGTGGAGAAACGGGGTATAAATAATACGGGATTGATTGATTGACAAGCAGTGACAGCTGGGGAATGTGATTGAAAAGCGTGCGGACGGGAGAGAACCAATCAACGACGTCTCTGACGACGTCACTGGGAAGAAGCGCGTGAATGGGGGAATTGAAATGATTAACAGAAACAAATGAAAACAGAGCGAGGTGGTTTAAAGGAACAGAACGAGTGAGTGAGCAAGGACACAAACCTCACAGTACCCCCCCCTCCACGGGAGCCACCCGGCGACCAGGCCGACCCGGCTCGTCAGGATGGGCACGATGGAAGTCAGTGATCAAGCCGGGATCCACGATGAGCTGCCGGGAGACCCAGCTACGCTCCTCAGGGCCGTAACCCTCCCAGTCCACCAGGTATTGGAACCCCCGGCCCCGCCGACGAACGCCCATCAACCGGCGGACCTGCCACTGGGGGTGACCATCCACCAACACGGGAGGCGGCGGATCAGGAGCTGGAGGCATAAGGGGACTGAGGGAGACGGGCTTAACCCGGGAGACATGGAACACGGGGTGGATGTGCATGGATGCAGGAAGTTTCAGGCGCAGGGCCGCCGGACTGAGTACCTTCAGGACCTCGAAAGGTCCGACGAAACGGGGGTTGAGCTTCTTGGCCGAGGACCGTAGCGGGAGGTCCTTTGCGGAGAGCCACACCCTCTGCCCAGGGCGGTAAGTCGGCGCAGGAACCCGGCGCCGGTCGGCACCACGACAGGCGCGCTCAGATGTCCGGAGCAGCGCGGTCCTGGTGATCTCCCAAACTCGTCGGCAGCGGTCGAGGTGGACCTGCACGGAGGGAACTGCCACTTCCGTCTCCTGTGCGGGGAAAAGAGGGGGCTGGTAGCCCAGGGAGACCTCAAAGGGGGAGAGGCCGGTGGCGGAACTGACCATTGAATTGATGGAGTATTCAACCCAGGGAAGGAAACGGCTCCAGGATGCTGGTCTCTCGGCTGCCACACACCGAAGAGCAGACTCCACGCTCTGGTTCATCCTCTCCGTCTGCCTGTTAGTCTGGGGATGATAACCAGAGGAAAGACTGACCGTTGCCCCCAATCCCTTGCAAAAGGCCCGCCATACCTGGGAGGTGAACTGGGGCCCCCGGTCAGAGACGATGTCCTGGGGAAACCCATGAAGGCGGAACACGTGGTGCGTCAGGAGGTCCGCCGTCTCGGCCGCCGAGGGAAGCTTGGAGAGGGCCACGAGGTGAACCCCCTTGCTGAATCGATCCACCACGGTCAGAAGGCAGGTGTTCCCCTGGGAGGAGGGCAGACCAGTGACGAAGTCCAGCGCCACATGTGACCACGGACGGCTCGGAACGGGAAGTGGCTGCAAGAGCCCGGAGGGTGCCTGGTGAGAGGCCTTGCTGCGGGCACAGACCGTGCAGGCCAATACGAACTCCTTGACGTCGTTCCGCATGGTGGGCCACCAGAAACGACGAGCCAGGAAGGAGAACGTGCGATGGACGCCAGGGTGGCAGGCGAACCGGCTGGTATGGCCCCACAGCAGTACCTGGGACCGGACAGAGTCGGGGACGAAGAGACGACTCCTAGGGACGTTGCTAGGAGCACGTTGGAAGCGTAGGGCACGCCTTACCACACCCTCGATGCCCAAGGTGATGGCTCCAACCACTCGGGCCTCCGGGAGGATGGGAGTAGGGTCCTCAGATGGTGGAGCCCCCTTGGAGTGCATCCGGGACAGGGAGTCGGCCTTCGTGTTGCGGGAACCGGGGCGGAAGGTCAGCGAGAAGTCGAACCGACTGAGGAAACTGGCCCATCTCGCCTGCCGACCGTTGAGGCGCCTGGAAGCGCGGATGAACGGCAGGTTCTTGTGGTCCGTCCAGATGGTAAAAGGCTCCTCGGCACCCTCTAGCCAATGACGCCACTCCTCCAGCGCAGCCACGACCGCCAGCAGCTCCCGATTGCCGGTGTCGTAGTTCCTCTCGGCAGGGAGGAAGCGACGCGAGTAGAAGGCGCAAGGATGCACCTTCTGGTCTGAAAGAGAACGTTGGGATAGGACAGCGCCCAGGCCAGAATCCGAGGCGTCCACCTCCACGATGAACTGTCTCTTGGGGTCAGGGTGGAGCAGGATAGGGGCGGAAGTGAACCTTCTCTTGAGGGAGCGGAACGCAGCGCATGCCGCTGGGGACCAGTCGAACGGCAGAGCGGGGGAGGTCAGCTTGGTAAGTGGCTCCGCCACTTGACTGTAGTTCCGGATGAACCTTCGGTAGAAGTTGGCGAACCCGAGGAAACTCTGTAACTCCTTCCGAGTGGTGGGTTCTGGCCAATCCTCCACAGCCTGGATCTTGCGAGGATCCGCTCGGGTCAAGCCCTTCTCAACGATGAAGCCCAGGTAGTCGACGGAGTTGGAGTGGAAACGGCACTTCTCCGCCTTGACGAAGAGCCGATTGTGGAGGAGGCGCTCCAGCACACGGCGGACATGCTGGATGTGTTCCTCGAGGGTCCTGGAAAAGATGAGAATGTCGTCCAGGTACACCACCACGAACACCTCCAGCATGTCACGAAGGACGTCGTTCATGAGTGCCTGGAATACCGCCGGGGCGTTGGTGAGGCCGAACGGCATTACTAGGTACTCGTAGTGGCCCCTGGGGGTCTTGAAGGCGGTCTTCCATTCATCGCCCTCACGGATACGGACAAGATGGTAGGCACTCCGGAGGTCCAGCTTGGTGAAGAACAAGGCCTGGGTCAGTGGCTCGAAGGTGGAGCTCATGAGAGGTAGAGGGTATTTGTTCTTGATGGTGATCTCGTTGAGCTGACGATAGTCGATGCAGGGTCGCAGGTCCCCATCCTTCTTACCAACAAAGAACCCGGCCGCCACCGGGGAGGAGGAAGGCCGAATGAGTCCTGCTTCCAATGACTCAGAGATGTAGAGATCCATCGCCTTCTTCTCCGGGACAGTCAGACTGTAGAGGCGGCTGCCGGGAAGGGGAGCCCCTTGGCGGAGGTCGATGGCGCAGTCATAGGGGCGGTGAGGTGGAAGGGCCTGAGCCCTGGTCTTACTGAAAACCTCCAAGAGGTCGTGGTACTCGGGAGGTATGGACGAGAGGTCCGGAGGCAACTCACCAGCGGGCCTCCGGGGCGGGGGACAGGACGCCGCCTGCAGACACAGGGCGTGACAGGAGGAGCTCCAGCCCCTGATGGTACCGGAGGACCAGGCGATGTGGGGCTCGTGCAGCGCGAGCCAGGGCCTACCCAGGACCACCGGGACAAGGGGGGATTGGGTGATGAGGAACTGGATTCTCTCGACGTGGTTCCCAGCGATGGTCAGCACGACTGGGCCGGTGCGTTGAGAGATGTCGGCCAGGCGGTGTTGGTCCAACCTCAAGTGGAATGTTGGCTCGGGTGGCGAACTCGAAGTCGAGGAAATTCTCGTCTGCCCCAGAGTCGATGAGGGCCTCCACCGTGGCACGTTGGTCCCCCCAGGCCAGGGTGACGCTCATCAGATGGTCAGGTGGTGCGCGGCGCTGGGAATGGGAAAAACGGCTCACCAGGATCTCCCGGGGTCTCTGTGAGCCTGATCTTTTGGCCGGGTGGGGCAGTCGGCGATTCGGTGTCCCGCACCTCCGCAGTAGAGGCAGAGACCGGACCTGAGCCTTGCCTCACGCTCCGCCTGGCTCAGATGAGAGCGTCCCAGCTGCATGGGTTCCTCCTCGCGAACCGAACGGGGGGGCCTGCTACCACCAGTAGTGTTGAGGACAGGGCGTCCAGGAGTGACGTCATGCGTTCGGGGAATCCGGGGTGCCTCAGGAGGTAACAGTCGGGTCCTCTCGCGCCTTCTCTCCAGGAGGCGTCCGTCAATACGGATGACGAGGCTAAACAGATCCTCGAGGGAGTCGGGCAACTCCCGGGTAGCGAGCTGGTCCCGGACTGCGTCACTGAGCCCCCTAATGAAGGTTAGGCGAAGAGCAGGTTCGTTCCATCCACTCTCCACCGCCGCCAGTCGAAACTCCAAGACATAGTCCGTCACCCTGTCGCTCCCCTGTCGGAAAGTCCCCAACCGGGCTCCAGGGTCCAGACCTCGGGCTGGATGGTGGAACACTCTGCGGAGCTCCGCCACGAAGTCTGGATAGGAAAACACAAAATCTGCTTCCATTGCCCAGGAGGAAGTGACCCACTGGGCAGCATGGCCTGAAAGCAAGTTCGTCATATAAGCCACTTGGGACCCACGAGCAGAAAAACGGCTTGGTTGATGACGGAAAACCAACTCACATTGCATGATGAATGTGGCACACTCCTCGGGATTGCCGTCGAACAGCCGTGGGACGGAGAGACGGGGTTCCCGAGGTACGGGATCTGCTGGGGCTGCGGGGAATGCTCCTGAAGGTTGTGAGAGATGAAAAGCATTAACGGTGTCGCCCAGCGAGTGAAGCTGAGCGAGAATGTCGGACTGTTGTCCCGCCATAGCGGCCATTGACCCTTGCATAGGCAGGACCTGATCCCTGAGATTCTGCACCGCAGCCGCAGCCCGCTCTAATTGGAGACTGTGATCCCTGGTCAACTCGACTTGATTAGCAAGTGCGGTTCTGACCCTCTCTGTGTCGGCTGGGGTCGTCATTTTGGTTGGATCGTAATGTTATGGTTTGACACCGACCCCAAACGCACGACACAAGAGAGTAGGAATTCAGAGTTGCCAAAAACAAGGGCTTGTTTATTGAGACTAATTAATGAGCACAGAATAGGCAAGTCTAACAAGACAGGTACACAAGCAAGGGGGAAAATGTTCTGCTGCTCTGCAGCTTCTCCCGTGGTGGTAGTAGGGGGTAGCAGATGCTGACATCTGAGCCGCTCTGCAGACTTCTCTCGGCAGAATCTCCGAGGTGTTGCGGGACCGAGAGAGAGAGAGAGAGAGTGAGTCAACAAGGGTGCAGGTAGAACGAGCAGGAGAACAGGAGAGGTGACTTGTACCCAAATACAAAGTTATCCAAGTGAATTAATCTTCGTGTAAATACACACAGTGAGCAAAGTTCCAAAACACAATCCCAAGTGAATATACTCGTGTAAATACACACAGTGAGCACTGTTCCAAAACACAATCCCAAGTGAATATCTTCGGTGCAAAAATAGACACTGAGAGTGAAGTCCAAAAAACAATCCAATGTGAATAATATCTTCGGTGTGAACAACACACAGTGGGAGATGTAAAGTCCCAAAATATTATCCCAGTGAGAACAACAAAAAGGCGATCGCTGGGTGAGTGACTGTCTGATAAAAAAGGTGGTAATCTTCAGTGTTATAGAAACACACGAAAACGGAATCTGATCAAGACAGTCAGTAAAAAACTCACCCAGACGTAGTGCGTAATGGTGCTGGAACAGCAGCGGAGCGAGCGCGTTGCCACGGGGAAAAGGTGTCCAAGAGGAAGGCTTCTTGGAATATCCTGGAGGTAAAGCACAGAGAGCAACAGCAGCAGCAGCAGGAACGGAGAATGCAAACAGAGAAATATCAAAACGATCCAACAAAACTAGAGTGGAGAAACGGGGTATAAATAATACGGGATTGATTGATTGACAAGCAGTGACAGCTGGGGAATGTGATTGAAAAGCGTGCGGACGGGAGAGAACCAATCAACGACGTCTCTGACGACGTCACTGGGAAGAAGCGTGTGAATGGGGGAATTGAAATGATTAACAGAAACAAATGAAAACAGAGCGAGGTGGTTTAAAGGAACAGAACGAGTGAGTGAGCAAGGACAGAAACCTCACACATACAGTGGGGAGAGAATATATACATACGGTGGGGAGGAGACTGTACATTAGGAGGGGGTGGGTGGGTGGGAGAGAAATATACATACGGTGGGGAGAGAATATATACATACGGTGGGGAGGAGACTGTACATTAGGAGGGGGTGGGTGGGTGGGAGAGAAATATACATACAGTGGGGAGAGAATATATACATACGGTGGGGAGGAGACTGTACATTAGGAGGGGGTGGGTGGGTGGGAAAGAAATATACATACAGTGGGGAGAGAATATATACATACGGTGGGGAGGAGACTGTACATTAGGAGGGGGTGGGTGGGTGGGAGAGAAATATACATACGGTGGGGAGAGAATATATACATACGGTGGGGAGGAGACTGTACATTAGGAGGGGGTGGGTGGGTGGGAGAGAATATATACATACAGTGGGGAGGAGACTGTACATTAGGAGGGGGTGGGTGGGTGGGAGAGAAATATACATACGGTGGGGAGAGAATATATACATATGGTGGGGAGGAGACTGTACATTAGGAGGGGGTGGGTGGGTGGGAGAGAATATATACATACGGTGGGGAGGAGACTGTACATTAGGAGGGGGTGGGTGGGTGGGAGAGAATATATACATACGGTGGGGAGGAGACTGTACATTAGGAGGGGGTGGGGGGGTTGGACATTTACGGTGGCCAGTTTCAAATTGCAGCCTCTGTACGATTACGATTTGCATATCATATATGTCACAAATGTAACAGTACTATATACCTGTATGTCATGTATGTCCCTATGTCATAAATGTCATATGTCATTATGTCATGTATGTTGTGTATGTCATAAATGTCACTATGAATTGAAAATGGGGAACCCTGGTGTAAACAAGACGAAAGTCTTTCTCTGGTCTGCATCCCCTTAACAATAGACCTATCGCTAAGCCACGCCCCCTTTCAAAACTCGGACACAGAGCCGACCGTGAATGACTCTCGTTGACGATGGCTGCAGGCAGCCCCTTTCCTGACTGTGATTTACCACAGCAGGTAATATACCTGTTTTTTAAAGATAACACAAATATTTCATCTAGAAGCAGACAGAGAGGGTTTCAATATGCAGTGGAAAAGTACGTTCATGAGATACACATTTACCTTAGACCTCCATGGTGATGCAAGCATTAGCTATAGATAACGTCTCAAGCATTACTTACAGTTGACTTGATTGAAGATTACAAGAATGTTTATGACGATAATCCATGATTATTATTGCTGATACATTTAGTTTAGTGGTCCAACGCAGTATACGAGCTAGACCCGACAGTTGTGTCACTAGTCACTAGAATGAGGAAAAAAGTGAGAGCTGTCACTTGCCAACAATCCTCCATAAAGGGGTGAGACGTCAGAGAATGGTATGCTGCACATTCTAGTGTACATCAGGTCAAATGATTGATTACACTAACTATAAATGTATAGTGATAGAGACCAAAGTAAAAATACCTAATAATAAAATAGACCTAATAGGCGACAGTGGCTTGGGAGTAGAGCAGTCGTCTGGTAATCCGGAGGTTCCCGGTTTGATTCTCGCTCCTCCCGGGCAGCGTGTAGAAGTGTCCTTGAGCAAGACACTGATGAGCAGATTGGCACCTTGCATGGTTGCCTCCACCGTCTGTGTGTGAATGTGTGAGTGAATGGGTAAGATGTGAGAAACAACTTGTAAAGCGCTTTGGATAAAAGCGCTATATAAATACAGCCATTTACCATTTACCAAAATACCTGTAAATCACAGTAAATGGGTACAGGTCAGGACATAGCTTTTCTTATAACACTAAGTATAAGTTATATTTAATATAAATATAAATAAATGCATATACAACACATTCTCAAGATAGATCACTCTGATTAGAAAAGAAAACCCATAACTAAAGTGTACATAAATAGCCACTATTTTTAATATATACAATAAATATACATGGATTTACAGTTACACAAATGGATGTACGATATAAACTGGAACAATATCATGTGTTGTTGTGATACATCTATGGTAATTTAACATTATATTCTTCTAGTACCTCCATTATGGATTAATAGCCTGGTCTGTTGACATTTGCAATATCAGCAACTGTTGATGAAGATTAAGTACTTTAACATTGTAAACCAGCAATCTGAGGGACACAGAGCAGCATAACTGGACCACTTTAACAACCTTCAGGTCAATCGAGGGTTGAATGCACTGAAATACAAGAACACCCTATAGAATATGTACTGTACTTTTACTTTTGAAACTTAATACAGTACTGTAGTTGTAATGGTACATCATTCACCCACAGACCTATTGTTAGGAACATTCTAGAAAATTAGTGCCGCCCGAACATTCTGGAACGTGTGTGATGATGTCATGGCAGTACATTCTAGAACCTTAGTTCTGCCCGATCATTCTGGAACGTTGGTGATGATGTCATAGTAGTAAACTATATCTTAAATTATGGCTATGTGTATAATATGGCCGTCGCTTATCAATGACTTGTTTGCAGTCAACATTGTTGAAACGGATTGTTTTTTTAATCGGTTCATTTCCGTTTTATACCATTTTGAAAAAAAGCTAGTTTCTTGAAAGTTTCAGAAAATTTCAGAAGATTCTGTGATAATCACCCTTTACTGGAATACACAAAAAACGTTGTAATTTTTCTGCCTATTTATGAATCGTTTTCAAATAAACGCTAGATTATTGATAGTATATGTGTACTTATGCACGCTAGGGAAGCGGGCTGAAAAATCGATTATCTTATTTCCTGATCAGCACACATACACACACACACACACACACACACACACACACACACACACACACACACACACAAACACATATGGCCCACGTTGAGATATCTGTGAAAAAAGCTCTGATTATCCCAAGACTGGTAAAATAGATTCCTTACCTCAGATCAGATGTTCTCCAAAAAGATTATTCCAATTCCTGATCGCCATTCCAAATATCGATTGCGTTTATTGATCCAACGCTGGGTACTGGAAACACACATTATCCGCTGTTCTGGTGGTCGGCGATGACTTTGATCGTCTCGGGTTACTTGTCTGACAAGTAAAATGTGGAAGCAGGACTTTTTTTTCTCCATGCGTTTCATTCAATCCAATCCAAAGGGGTGCAGTACCACCCGGAGAGACGATAGGGGGCGGTATTTTCCCAATGGAGCTCAGAGAGTTCCAGTGGTAACGTGAGGCTAGATTTATGAAATATGAATGGAAATCGCTAATAAAAAAAAAACTATCAAAAACGAGATCTCCCGTCTCTCTGGCACTCAACTGTTGGCATGAACTAATGAGAAATCTCGTCGTTGGCACTCAAAGTGTTAAGATTAGGGATGTCCGATATTATCGGCCTACCGATATTGGCATTCAAATGTGATATCGGAAAGTATCGGTATCTGTTTAAAAAAAGAATATATATATATATATATATATATATATATATATTTTTTTTTTGCATTTAGTTACCCAGGCAAGCAAGTAAGAACTAATTCAGATTTTATTTATTGTCAAAAGTAAGCATAATGTTGTGTTAATTCCACGACAAGAGATATGTAATGTTAATTACCTGAAATTATTCAGTTTTGGGGGGGGGGGGGGGGGACCCTGCATATATCGGTATCGGTTCATATCGGTATCGGAAATTAAGAGTTGGACAATATCGGTATATCGGTATCTGTAAAAAAGCCAATATCGAGCATCCCTAGTTAAGAATCTTCGTTCTTTATGTATTTAGTGTCTTTCTGACCCCTGAAAGTCCACGAGTCTAATCAACAGGAAGCCAGAGTCGAGGAGGTTCTTCCAGTGGAGCAGTTGTCAGTCAGTCAGTGTGCGTCACAAAAACAGAATAAACCAGAAGTGTAGAGACTACAGTACCCATAATGCAACTGAACACGGGTGACTTCACAATAACAATAAACCAGGATGGAAGTGTAGAGACTAGAGTAGAGTACCCATAATGCAATGTAGGGGCCAACAGTGTAGCTGTGGTTGTACTGGGCAGCTCCCAGCTGTGTGGAGCTGTGGTTGTACTGGGCAGCTCCCAGCTGTGTGTAGCTGTGGTTGTACTGGGCAGCTCCCAGCTGTGTGTAGCTGTGGTTGTACTGGGCACCACCGCCCAGAGCCCTGCAAGGCCCGCGAGCTGATGCGGAGGTGAGGCCCGTTCAACTAACTAACTAACTAACTAACTAACTAACTAACTAACTAACTAACTAACTAACTAACTAACCCAGAACCCTGCAAGGCCCGCGAGCTGCTGCGGAGGTGAGTTCTGTTCAACTAACTAACTAACTAACTAACTAACTAACTAACTAACTAACTAACTAACTAACCCAGAACCCTGCAAGGCCCGCGAGCTGATGCGGAGGTGAGTTCTGTTCAACTAACTAACTAACTAACTAACTAACTAACTAACTAACTAACTAACTAACTAACTAACTAACTAACTAACTAACTAACTAACTAACTAACTAACTAACTAACTAACTAACTAACTAACTAACCCAGAACCCTGCAAGGCCCGCGAGCTGCTGCGGAGGTGAGTTCTGTTCAACTGACTAACTAACTAACTAACTAACTAACTAACTAACTAACTAACTAACTAACCCAGAACCCTGCAAGGCCTGCGAGCTGCTGCGGAGGTGAGTTCTGTTCAACTAACTAACTAACTAACTAACTAACTAACTAACTAACTAACTAACTGACTAACTAACTAACTAACTAACTAACTAACTAACTAACTAACTAACTAACTAACTAACTAACCCAGAACCCTGCAAGGCCTGCGAGCTGCTGCGGAGGTGAGGCCCGTTCAACTAACTATAGGATTCTATTTTTTTTTTTTATAGGATTCTATTACGTTTGCATAACAATAGCGAATATTACGTACCTTGCGCCGTTTTCATTGGAGTTTTTTACAAATTAACGCTGTTTTATTTGTCCTATATATGCGGATAACATTTAAAAACTTAAATTGTACCATTTTGGTTCCCTTTAGACAACAAGCATAATGCTAATGCTGCACTTTAATTATGATAATTAGGTGGCCATTCACGGTAAGGTGACGTGAGGGCGCATTCATAGTTTAACGCTCCCATGTTCAGATCGCATTTTCATCACCTTTTACTGACCTGCTGACCTGTGAACTGTGAAAAAAGATCTTGGAATCTGTAGTTATTTAGTTTGAACCTGTTTTCATCCTTTTAAATCAATGCTGCCATCTACTGTCAACTGGAAGGTAGTGTATAAAGCGTTGCTTTGTCTACCATCTCTTGCCAGGAGCAAACAACATCCCCATTTTATTTGTCTAACAAACAAATATTAATCACAATCACTTGTCACATTAACATTTGTGAGTACAAAAATATGACAAATTTAACACAACAGCCAGCACTTCCTAACATTTTATAAACAATATATAAAAAATATAATAAACATATAACTTAGAACAATATCAACTATTTACAGCACACCATACATATTTATAAATGTTTTCATTCATACACTCATTCATCCAAACACCAGTAACACCAGAAACTAGCATCTTCGTCGTCCTCCTCCTCCTCCTCCTCCTCCTCCTCCTCCTCCTCCTCCTCCTCCTCCTCCTCCTCCTCCTCCTCCTCCTCCCACTGGACACAGATGGTGTGGAACCTGGACCCACGACACCAAACCCTCAGAGTCCACAGGGGGGTTCGCCTTTTTACACCGGCCACACTCCCAGGTCCCCAGCTTCTGCCTCTTGGTGGAGTGACCTGCAGTTAAAAAGAAATGTATTATTATGACGCTGCTTGATTACAATATACCAATAATAAATATGAATAACTATCTATATAGTACTTTTCACACATGGACCACAGTTCAAAGTGCCCCACAGCTATTTGTATAAAATTAGCACATTTTTGACAAAATAAATAACAATTCATAAGTTTGCCCTGACGAACTCAAAAAAACATAAGTAACATACTGTACCGATGGGTGTCGTGGGTCTGGCGTGGGAGGAGGAGGTTGAGGCTCCTGATGGTCCAGGAATACAGGAGGCTGCAGACACAATAAAGGGAGCACCACTCAAAACATTTATTTTGGTAAATATTGCGCTATGAACAGTCTATCAGTGTACTGTGTGTGTGTAGGCCGTAGGGGCAGGTACAATACGAGTTTTTCTTCCTGTTCCTTTTGGCCATGGACATTTGTAGATCATGTTTTTTCAGTTGTTTGAAAAAGCTTACGTGGGAGGGAGAGGAAGTTGGCTGGGACACCCGGTGGGACTGCGGTGGGACTGCCGGCTCTGAGAAAATGGTTAAGAAACAATAAAACATGATTATTTATTCATATGAAAATGTATACTTTTTTCTAACTGAGAATGTTGTCACTGGCTATATATGCTAGCAACATAACCAAACGATCTGACTTCATCTTGGGGCGAGTGGGAGTTCATGTTTAAGGAACAGGATGCTACTTTTACTTGGAAAACAGCGTCGCCCTGAACACATTCGAACAATTATAACGTTGCAGTGGTACAAACGTTCACATCTAGTAGTCTTTAGATGACTAAATATAGATGAATACTCATAAAATTTTATATATATACTCTAAAATAAGTGATTTCATATCACCTACCTTTCGACGTCAAAATCTGGTGGGGCTGTGAGGAAAGATCCAGAATGGCGCAAGAGATGGGGCGTGACCGAAGTTGGGTTTGGGCGTTCCCAGATAAAGAGGGTGACCGGGATTGGTTTACGTTCCGTTAACTAACTAACTAACTAACTAACTAACTAACTAACTAACTAACTAACTAACTAACTAACTAACTAACTAACTAACTAACTAACTAACTAACTAACTAACTAACTAACTAACTAACTAACTAACTAACTAACTAACTAACTAACTAACTAACTAACTAACCCAGACCACAGTGATATAATCCCACATTGCTAGGAAACCATGCTAAACACTGGAAAAGGCCATTTATAATGCATGGGACCTTTAACACAATGTCTGCCACACAGTTTGCCCATATTATACCACTCTCTGCCAGTGCTATAAGCCTATGGAGTCGCTCACCTTCTTTGCAGGGCTATAACTTTTTAAATATTATAGCTATATCGACATTACTATGGCCTATTCAACATCGGGTATCTATCGTTCCGGATGTGGAATGTTATATTTTTCCATTCATACATTGTCGTGTTAATACCGTCGTGAATATAAGTATGTTTTTAGAGTGGTCTGCAGTCATTCCTAGAACGCGAGTTATAGGCCCTGATGCATATTATACATAATCAATTGGCGTTTCGTTCCTATACACGCTATATAAAAAAATTCAAATGCGTATGCTCGGTATACGTTATGCTCCATCATGCGTGAAGGAAAGGGGGGGGGGGGTCGTTTATGATTCCTTGATTGTCAGTAACGGCTTTATTTAGTACGACATCATACGTTGATCAGATGGATTGCAATGAAATAAATGGACAATCGAGCTGGAATTAACGTTAGATTCCTCTTACCTGTGGCAAATGAGTCTGGAGAAAAAATATTCCAATTATTTGATTTCCATCTGCTAGATCCGTTTTCCGTTTGTACGACACAATAAACGCCGAAAGCATATTGACTCTTGCGTCTCGAAAGCGATCCAATGCACTCGAGTGTTTGTCTGGATCCACATAACAAGAGAGCTCTGCCCGGAACATGTTCCCTGATGCACAGAACGCAACCGTTGAGCCGTTGCAATATCCGACAGTCCAGAATCTCCTGGAGCCTTGCTGGATGAATTATGAATGGCAATAGCGAATAAAGGAAATAACGATCATAAAAACGAGTAAACTCGTTATTGGCGTTATTCGATTGGCGGCCAATAACGAGTATACTCGTTCTTGGCGCAGAAACGATTAATGAATATAACTCGTCAGTTTGGTCAACATAAATAATCCAATAAGGGCACGGTTGGAACGAAAGTGATGGTGACGTCTTGATGGAGCGCCGAGCGGATGCAGATAGGCTACATCATTTATGATGCATGTTTTATTTGCATTTTTATGACTAGTCATATACTATAATAGTATAATACTATAATATTAGTGTAGCCTAATCTTTATCTGCAACTGTGAATAAAAACCATTGGTTTAAACGGAATGAATAGACATAAAAAAAAATCGAATGTTGATTTTAATTCCAACGTCAACGTAATGAACGACGCTTCTAATGATTCGGTACGGCCCTGATAGCGGCATGGGGGAGGGGAGTTACAGGTATGGGCAGGGTAACAGTAGAACGACGTAAACATAGGAAATACAAGTAATATATATAATATATGAGAAAAATAAACTTGTAAACAATATAATTAGCTCTGAATATTTGATTGAGTCAATGAACAATAACAAACCATCAAATACACCCACAGCACACACATCCACACACTTACTTTAAATAAACCACACTGTAGCACCCACTTTAGACACTAACACACTTTATATTTATTGGTACTGAGATTTGCACAATCAATCTCATATCTCATTGCACCTCATTGCACCTCACCACCACAAGCTAAGCTATACCTCACCATTTCTACACTGTACTGTACATTGCTGTAACTCAGTTACCTTCTGCATTCTATATACTGTACATATACTGTATATATGTATATTGAACATTTTTGTTTTGTTTACGTACTTGACGTTCTATTTTATACTTATATTATACTTATTTTATACTATCTTTTTATTTTACCTAGCGCACACTCTCAGGAGCAAAACAGAAAGAAGCATTTCATGCAAAAGTATTCTGTATTTCTGTATGACAACTAATAAAGAAACTTGAACTTGAATAAACGTCATCTCAACTCTGCAGGTTCAAGATCGCCCGGGTTCACAGTCAGACCATCGCACCCTGCATTCAGCAGCTGGAGGGGGTTCTCACGGACACTCAGGACTCCTCTGTGGATACACACTGAAACGGCAGGAAGCGGAACCCTGTGTCTCCATGAATTAAAGCCCTATTGGTTGCCTGTCGATTGCCACAATATCCGCTCAGCGGTTCTCGAGTTACATGCCGATATATATTTTTTTCGATTACCACCCCTGACTCCCGGGGCTCTAGCTCCGTCAATCGTTTGGCGATCTCGAAGATTATTGGACAGGTTAACTTGTAGCCAATGAGTGTGGCTTTCCAATGATACCCCACCTGGGGATCTGCGAATCGGGGATCTAGGTGAAAAGTCAAGAGCAAAAACGGGAAGAGAAAGAAATGCAGAATGAATTGAAGTCGATGAGAGACTGAAACCTGCAGTGTTTTTTTTTTGTTTTTTAGTTTTTGTTTACCAAAATCACTCCTAATCACTCATTTTTTAACGTATTTTTATGAACTTTGGACATGTACTACAGGTATTACAACGGGTCATAAATGAGACTGTTGATCCCATTCAGCTCAATGTCGGCGGAACTGACCGTTCCCACACATCCATGCTACAGTGATGAGGTGACCCTTCCTTCTCTTATAGTGTCCTTGATGTAAACGAGGAAGTCCTCGCAGAGGGAGAGAGAGGAACATGTTTTCTAAGGAGCTATCAGTTTGTTAGCAGGACCAGGAGATTATTTTGGGTCGGTGTCTTCTATATAATTCTATGATGTATCACCATAATGGTCAAATAAAAATAAATAAAAACGATGCAAAAATGTTAAACATCTTAACCCTTTCACTACCACACTACAGAAGGTTAACCTTTCACTACCACACTACAGACGGTTAACCTTTCACAACCATCTGTAGTGTGCTAGTGAAAGGGTTAACCTTTTTTTTTTATTATCAAATTTTAAGGGTTAACCTTCTGTAGTGTGTTTGTGAAAGGGTTAACCCTTTGGTAGTGTGGTAGTGAAAGGGTTAAAGTAGGCTATGCTCAGGAAAATGATCAGGGGTGATGTAAAATATGTGTGCTGATTACTGAACAGGCTCAAATCCATATTTAGACCAGTGTAACACGTGGTCATTTTGCGGCCCCCTAGTGGTCGGTTATTTTCACCTTGCTGCACACTATCAAAGTCTATCAGATTGGGGCTGAGTGTGAAAACATCAACCACTAGGGGGCAGCAAAAGCATTTCATTACCATTTAATGTTTTTTTTTGTAAAATCTAAAAACAATGAGAAACCTGAATATGATAGCTGGGACACGGTCACACGGAGGCATGTAAACACCTAGAAATACTATTAGACTATTAATGAGAATGGTCTTAATAACATTATTGTCAGTATTATTAATAATATATATTATTGCAATAGTGCTTCTAATGCTTTATCCCACTTACTGCATTGCGGTTGTGAGTTCCGTATCTATGGTAATAATAGCAGGTTTACTCGTCTACACGGACATATTGATAATCAGGAAATGAGCCTTGGATCATAACTGGGATATTGGCTCATGTCCTGGATGTGCATGTGAACCGACTGATTGATTAGTGTGTTGCGAGGCTGATTTGATGTCCTTGTTCACATGGTAGTGTTTGTTTTTGAAGAACCACTACAGTATTCTTCCAAAGTCGATGAGGGACGGAGCTACAATGATCTACGATGTTTGTTTTATAGGAAGTATTGCCTTTTCCCCCGGTGGCTGCTACCTGGATGTACCGCTGTTTGTACCGTCACTGTTGCACTGTTTGTTTGTTCGTCTATGACCTGAAAACCTGAAAATGTCAATGAAATAGACCTAACTTAAATAAAGTTGTGAATTTATCCTGATTGAAAGAGTTGTTTTGTGATTTGCTTGCGATGCCGATTTCTCCCTGTAGTTCGTGTTATGGTTGGAAGGTCATGGTTATGGTTAAAGATGACTATAGAGGTAAGACTGCTAGTTTACTAGTAGACTACTTTACATAGAGGTAAGACTGCTAGTTTACTAGTAGACTACTTTACATAGAGGTAAGACTGCTAGTTTACTAGTAGACTACTTTACATAGAGGTAAGACTGCTAGTTTACTAGTAGACTACTTTACATAGAGGTAAGACTGCTAGTTTACTAGTAGACTACTTTACATAGAGGTAAGACTGCTAGTTTACTAGTAGACTACTTTACATAGAGGTAAGACTGCTAGTTTACTACTAGACTACTTTACATAGAGGTAAGACTGCTAGTTTACTACTAGACTACTTTACATAGAGGTAAGACTGCTAGTTTACTACTAGACTACTTTACATAGAGGTAAGACTGCTAGTTTACTACTAGACTACTTTACATAGAGGTAAGACTGCTAGTTTACTAGTAGACTACTTTACATAGAGGTAAGACTGCTAGTTTACTACTAGACTACTTTACATAGAGGTAAGACTGCTAGTTTACTACTAGACTACTTTACATAGAGGTAAGACTGCTAGTTTACTAGTAGACTACTTTACATAGAGGTAAGACTGCTAGTTTACTACTAGACTACTTTACATAGAGGTAAGACTGCTAGTTTACTACTAGACTACTTTACATAGAGGTAAGACTGCTAGTTTACTAGTAGACTACTTTACATAGAGGTAAGACTGCTAGTTTACTACTAGACTACTTTACATAGAGGTAAGACTGCTAGCTTACTAGTAGACTACTTTACATAGAGGTAAGACTGCTAGTTTACTAGTAGACTACTTTACATAGAGGTAAGACTGCTAGTTTACTACTAGACTACTTTACATAGAGGTAAGACTGCTAGCTTACTAGTAGACTACTTTACATAGAGGTAAGACTGCTAGTTTACTACTAGACTACTTTACATAGAGGTAAGACTGCTAGTTTACTACTAGACTACTTTACATAGAGGTAAGACTGCTAGCTTACTAGTAGACTACTTTACATAGAGGTAAGACTGCTAGTTTACTACTAGACTACTTTACATAGAGGTAAGACTGCTAGTTTACTAGTAGACTACTTTACATAGAGGTAAGACTGCTAGTTTACTAGTAGACTACTTTACATAGAGTTATACAACGGCATGCAAATTTCTCGATTCTGATTGGCTGAAACAGTCCATTTACACGTCTTTATTGGCAACAATCCACGGTCCTGGGCTCAGGACCCGCCCACAACCGAATCACATATCACTCCGCCGGCTCACTCCGGGAGAATGTTGATAGCGCCAGAATGTTGATAGCGCCATAACGACTAAATATGAAGCGATTCTGTCAAGGGGAATGTGTTAGTCCTTTAAACAATGTTGGATGATGTAATTGATGGGTCTTGAGTCAATCTAGAACAAAAGAAAAATTGTGGATTGATTGATTGATTAATTGATTGATTTAAATTTCTACTTCCTTCCCACTGACTGCAGCGTTCACTCTCACACTGTCCGACGCTGGCGTACCCACAACACACACACACACACACACACACACACACACACACACACACACACACACACACACACACACACACACACACACACACACACACACACACACACACACACACACACACACACACACACTCCTGTCTGCAACAGCGGGGGAGTCAGACTGAGAGAGAAGCAGCGCTGTTTTAAGTGAGCATGGTCTATTGAATTGATTGATTGGTTGATTGCTAATTTTATTACTGTACCCCTGGTTTCCAACTGGTTAAGTTTAGGCTAAAAGAAATAAATAAAAAAATAGGGCGAAGAAAACATTTTTTTCCCTATAGGGCAAAGAAAACTTTCTAATTTGTTTGACCTACTTTATATAGAAGCATCTAAGAATGAAGTTCTATGGAAAGTAGGTCTGCATTCCCTTAACAATTGTGTGTATTGAGCCGTACTGTATTGTACCCATTCTGCATCTGGTAATAAAATTTTCAATCAATCATTCCAATAATACACAGTTGGATGTGTTAGTTGGTTGGATGCACTTCAAGCTGCTTCCACATGAGGCAACTTCTCTCAATCATTCCAATAATACACAGTTGGATGTGTTAGTTTGGTTGGATGCACTTCAAGCTG
>NW_028171667.1:82500-145000 GCF_963971535.1 Notolepis coatsorum
CTCGGTAAAAAAGAAAACTCCCTCGTCCCGAGATCCCGACTGAAGTTACAGAAAAACTACTCCCGTCCCCAGCAGGTAGTAGCTAGGGATGGGACTTTCTAGCAAAAGCCCCCCCCCCCCCCCCCCCCCCCAAAATGTATATAAAAAAAGTATATTAAACTATTAAATTTTTTTTTATCAGCTGACCGACAATAAATCAAAATGACACCATTCACCATTGTAGCCTCTAATAATAACAGCATTGCATCGGCCTATCAACCTGTTTTAATTTAAAAAAAAAAATACAGAAACAGTAGCATGTGCATCTTTTAGATAAATGATAGGCTGCCTCTAAATATAAAAATGAATGAAATAGGAAATCTCCATCTCTGCTTATTTTTTTTAAAGCAAACTACAAAGAAAGTCTCATATCCAAAAGTAGCAGATAGATAAATAGGTCATACATGTAGCAGATAGATAAATACATGTAGGTGTGCATTTGGTGATGTGGGTGGGTAGGTTTGTAGGCAGGTGGGTGTGTGGTTATGTATTATTATTATTATGTACACAGTATACAGTATGTACTGTGTGTATGTATGTTTGTATTAACACATATCTTTTGAATGTATTACTGGTATTTTATAACATGTATATTTTTGTATGTTTGATTTTATAAAACAGGGGAAGTTCCCGATAAGCCTCTATAGGCTTCTAACTTCTCCTTCACAATATGGTTATAACTCATTATGTATTGTTTTTACTTTTGTTTAACTGTGTTAATAAATAAATACGAAAAAATACAAATCCCATATAAACCCTAAACCAGTGTCTCAGCTTGTTGTGTTAGAACCAGTGGTTTCTCGACATTAATCTTTACATTCTTATTATTAAATCTCTTCTACACACCTCGTCTCCGGGTTGATACTCTTCCATCCTGCTCTTCTGGAGATATTAGTCTTAATGTTTCCAGTCAGATTATTAGCTGCAACACTTTATTAACACAGTTCTGTTCTGCTGGACTTCCTGGTCGCGTCACAACGAGCTGCCGACGACTGTGTCCAGATTAGAGAGGGACCCGCTGTGTTGAACAACCACACCTTCTCCGGCTGCTGCCCCCTGGCGGCGGTGGATGGAACACACTGCGGAAATACTGGATAGCAGTGGTGGTCAAAAGTAGAAATAAAACAAACAACAAATACAACATAATAATACTAGCCTGATAGGATATTACTCTGGTAAATAAAAGTCCATTCAAAAGTACATGTAAGCAAACGTGGGTTCAGCCCCCAATTCATGGACCTTTAAAGGTTATGTCCTCTAACAGAGTCCATTCTCTTCGGTTCAAATAACAAACTCAGCAAGACCGACGGCTTCTCGGTTACAGTGGGTGACAATATTATCACAAGGAAAGATGAAATTACCTACCTGGGTTCCATCCTAGAGGCTAATCTTTCCTGTGACAAAATGGCATCCAATGTAATAAAAAAAGTCAACCAACGAACGCGTTTCTTGTACCGGATCTCCTCTCTGGTAAACAAGAATACCCTGAAGACTCTAGCAGGAGCACTCATTCAAGGGTACTACGACTATGCTTGCACCTCATGGTACCAAAGCACCTCAAAGGCACTAAAAAACAAATTACAAACATCTCAAAACAAGCTAGTCAGACTACTACCAGTGGCGTCGCGTGGGTAAAATAATAGGGGAAGCCAAAAAAAAATTATAAAAAAAAAAATTATTAAATATTTTTATTAATAATTTTTATTTTTATTTTTTTTTAAGTCAAGTAGTCACCATGTACACTACAGTATGGCTCGGCGGCCAGTCAAACTTTCTTTTTATTTATTTAACAGATTGCAGAATGGGTACAATACAGTACGGCTCAATACACACAATTGTATAAGGGGATGCAGACCAGAGAAAGACGTTTGTCTTGTTTACATCAGGGTCATTAATACTGCTGGAGCATTGGTTAATTTTTGGTCAGATTTTTCCTTGCGCGATTTTGCGCGCCGCGTGGGAGCAAATTCGAGACACATATTCGGTTGCAAAAAGGTGTCCCACGGTCTCCTCTATGGCCGTGAATATTTTCACGCGGATCGGAATCACGGCGCGCCCGTGGGACACTTTTCCGTTTCGGCGAGTTTATTCCACGCTTTCTGTTTTCCTTTTCTAAGCATTTTAGGGGCTACATGTGAATCAATAAAAGTTGCGGGACGCCCAGATGTTTCCACGATAGAAAGCTCGCGTGGATCCCATAATAGGCTCACTTAATACAGCGTTTTTAAAATCACGCGACATTTTCAGGGTCGCGAGCCGACCTTTTCCCCTCGTTTTCGATGATGGAAGTGATTTAGGAAAAGCTTCGGCACGCCGAGAGGTCCCCGTGGATTTAATCTCGCGAGGATCGGGGCAATATTCGGCCCGTGGGAACAGTTACGGGTTAATACAATGTTCAGAGTGCAGAGGGGAAAATATGCTGAGTATTTTCCTCTCAGCCCCGTTTTAAACTTTTAGGGTGTGGCAGTCAGCTCGAATCTGATTGGCTAGGATCGGATTTGGACTCTATAATGCTGGAAGCCTGGAGAAAGAGACCTACCATCTGCCTCCTATCCTGCTGCAGTGAGCATAGTGAGGCTGACAGTGTGTTAGAGGGAGTGAGAAGGAGAAGAGGGAGACATTTAAAAAAAAAAAAAAAATTATAACACAGATGCTCAGATGAAAAAGAATGTAAACTATATTAATTTTTTTTTTTTTTTCATATTTCATATTTGATATTAATTCATATTTTAATATTAGGGAGGCATGGCTTCCGTTGGCTTCCATAAGGATTCGCCACTGACTACTACTTGACCTGACTCCTAGAACCCACCTCACCCCTGCCCACTTTGACAACCTAGGATGGCTTAGAGTAGACGACAGAGTACAGCAACTTGCAATGGGCCTGGTCTACAAGATACACTACGCGACCAAGGTACCCATGTACATGTCAAAATACTTCCCAAAGGTCAGTGAATACCACGATCACAACACCAGAGGGAGCTCCACAAATCATGTAAAACCCAGATTCGGCTCAAACAAGGGACTAAACACGTTTCGCAATTATGCCACATCAATGTGGAACGCCCTGCCTAAAGCTGTAAAGGAATGTGAATCACTACCCACCTTCAAAAACACTCTCAAAAAACACCTACGTGAGACTGCAATTCGAAACTGGCCCCTACAAATGTCCTAACCTAGTTGTACAGTAAATGACCAAGTAAGGCTTTGTCAATATTCCAATGTACAGTGTAAAATGTGTGTGTGTCCCCTTCCCAACCCCCCCCCCCCCCCCCACCTCCAATGTACAGCCCTCACCCAACCCACCCAACCCCACCCCACCCAACCAACCTCCTCCAATGTACAGTTTCTATGCCAAATGTATATACACTCCTTTTCTGGACACTTTTGTATCACAAACAGTACTGTATTTGCAAATCTGATATGTCATAAATGTATAGATGTAGCAGTACTGTCTATCTGTATGTCATGTATGTCATATATGTTATGATGAATTGAAAATGGGGGACCCTGATGTAAACAAGACAAAAGTCTTTCTCTGGTCTGCATCCCCTTAACAATTGTATGTATTGAGCTGTACTGTACTGTACCCATTCTGCAATCTGTTAATAAACTTTTCAATCAATCAATCAATCAATCAATGTCATAGTTTACATTTACATTTAGTAATTTAGCTGACGCTTTTATCCAAAGTGACTTACAAGTTCTGTACGACAAGTCATCAGGAAGGGCACAACTCTATCAGCTGAGTAACAATGTTCATCAAAGTGTTGAGTGCAGGTTAGTTTATTAGGACAAGTGCATGACAGTAAGGTTAGTTAGGGTTAGATTTGATTTTTATTTATTTATTTATCCCCCCCCCCCCCGCCCCCATTATTTCAGATAATGGTTGAAGAAGTGCGTCTTTAATCGGCGGCGAAAGATTGGACGGCCCACTTAATAGTAGTTGGTGGTCCACTTAAAGCAGGCTCTGATTACTCTCTCCAATGTTCATAATTCATACATGTCACTGTGGTCTAAGGCAGTTTACAAGTATTAAGTGAACATGAGCGACTCTCTCCCATATCTAAAACTAGTGTGCTGAAATTAAAACATGTGATTAAAATGTCATCAGGTAAAAAATCTGAAGCTGCTCCATAGACAATTAATTGGGAAAGATGGTATAGAGAGAGAGAGAGAGAGAGAGAGAGAGAGAGAGAGAGAGAGAGAGAGAGAGAGAGAGAGAGAGAGAGAGAGAGAGAGAGAGAGAGAGAGAGAGAGAGAGAGAGATTCACTGTCTGTGGGGCAGACTTTATACCTGATGACATCACAAGTTTGGTTTTGGGAGAGAGAAGCTCATGTATTCAGATAGTGATGAGTTATTTTATACTTATCTATTTTTGCCTATCACAGTCTCTGGAGCGTAACAGAAAGAAGCATTTTGTATAAAAGTATTCTGTACTTCTGTATGACAACTAATAAATAAAGAAACTAAAGAATACATTAACATTATGGGAAATGACCGTCTTCTCCAGAGTCAGACTAGAAGACAGAGACCAGTTTCTTCTCTGTGTTCAGTAGAAAGCTATACTGCTGCAAGCTAACCTAGCTTAGCACAAATGAATGAAAGCGGATATGGACCAGCTAGCCTAGCTTAGCACAGATGAATGAAAGCGGATATGGACCAGCTAGACTAGCTTAGCACAGATGAATGAAAGCGGATACGGACCAGCTAGCCTAGTTGTTGGCCAGTATCCGCTTCCACTTATTTGTGCTAAGCTAGGCTAGCTGGTCCGTATCCGCTTTCATTCATCTGTGCTAAGTGTAACCGGTCTCGTATTGCTCTGCGTTGTTTCAAATTCCGATTCGACCCCTGAGTTTAAAAGGATATCCCCTCTGAGCTCTCAGTCTGGATGCCTCTGGGGAGTGAGTTTAAAAGGATATCCCCTCTGAGCTCTCAGTCTGGATGCCTCTGGGGAGTGAGTTTAAAAGGATATCCCCTCTGAGCCCTCAGTCTGGATGCCTCTGGGGAGCTGGTCCATATCCGCTTTCATTCATTTGTGCTAAGCTAGGCTAGCTGGTCCATATCCGCTTTCATTCATTTGTGCTAAGCTAGGCTAGCTTGCAGCAGTATAGCTTCTACTGAACACAGAGAGGAAACTGGTCTCTGTCTTCTAGTCAGACTGGAGAAGACTAGATATAATAATAAATATATAAATAAATAAATATATATAAATGAACATAAAATGTAAATACTAAAATAGCTTACCTAAGAACTGTACTTGGAAAATAGGCTACTTAGTAAAGCCTCGACTTTAGTTACATTTTAACAACGAAAATAAATACTTCAAGTAATTAGACAATGAAAAAGTATTAGACTTCTTCTCTGACCTTTGATTTGGTTCTGCATAATCGTATTCATAACACACACACACACACACACACACACAGACACACAGACACACAGACACACAGACACCTTCTGCCATAACATTGATCAAAAAACGATCACAGACAAGTTTATAAATCAAACAGGTTTACTGGTATCACAGAAGAAAATAAAATCACAAATAATAACCGAGACACACAGAGTCAGTGAATGTGTTGCTTCATGTTTCCCTGAAACAGCCACACATCACGTGTAAAGTGCACGTGTGCTTCAAATGTCATTAAGCAATAAATAGTATTTACATTCTCACAGTAAGAGGAAGAAGAAAGCAAGATCCCACTTCAGGCGCGCGCTGCCCTCTAGAGGCTGGTGGGGAACACACAACCCAAACTACCACCACGTACCAAACCACAGAAACACAGGCCACACAGTTTAGTGCACAGCAATAAGGAGATCCCAGAACTTGAATTGATAGAGGTTTCTACGGCAACGCGATAAAAATCCTTAGCAGCCATCTTTTTATTTATTTTTTTTATCTTTTTTTCCCTCCTTTTTCCTCCGTTTTTCTCCCATCCCAATGTTAGTCGTTATGCCAATTCCCAATCCCCCTCCTGGTCGTTGCGCACTCTACCCCCTACCGTCGGTCTGGGAGGGCGGAGACTATCACATGCTTCCTCCGACACATGTGTAGCCAATCAACCGCTTCTTTTTCACCTGGCAGCGCGGACTCTCACTGAGAGGGTGTAACGTGTGGAAGGATCACACTACCCCCCTCAGATCCTTTCCTCGCTGAGCAGGCGCCCCGACCGAACTGTAGGAGTCGCTGTTTACAACGACCAGGACCCACCCACCAGCTTTGCCACCCCTAACACTGCCAATTGTGTTAGTATGAACGACCAGCCAAGCTGGTAGCAACGCCCGTTGGTGGCGTGCGCCGTGCCCACTACACCACCTAGCCGCCCTCCTTAGCAGCCATCTTAAAGTGAACCCAAAGAATTATATTATAAACCAAAGGAGATCACCCACGATACTCTAGGAGAAGCCGCTTCTATCTGTTCAAGTTCCACGATAGAGATCTTGATAATACTTGGGAGACGAAGAGGGGGGTTGATCTCAGGAAATAGGCCACTTGTGACAAAACGGTTTCCCGCCAAAATGAGTTGACTATTTTATAAAAGAGTAACTGTCATGAAGTTCAAACTGAAAGACAAACTCTATTCAATACTAGTGACTTTATGAGACCAGACCTGTGCTTTAAAACATGGTTACATTAAAAGAAATACGCTATAATCATTTATACTCTGGAAATATTGAGCAACAAATAACAAATGTATATACTTACATATATTGCTTTTAAATTTTTTTTTATTATGAAAGCTCTCAGTTGTAGTGGTTGCTGTCTTAAAAAGGACCATACTGGTCTAAATATGACGTTTACTAATCAGTACACATTTTACATTACCCCTGACCATTTTCCTGAGCATACCGGCGTTCGGACATTTACAGGGGCCAGTTTCGAGTTGCAGTCTCCCTTAGGTGTTTTTTGAGAGTGTTTTTGAAAGTGGGTAGTGATTCACATTCCTTTACAGCTTTGGGTAGGGCGTTCCACATTGATGTGGCATAATTGCGAAACGTGTTTAGTCCCTTGTTTGAGCCGAATCTGGGTTTAACATGATTTGTGGAGCTCCCTCTGGTGTTGTGATCGTGGTATTCACTGACCTTTGGGAAGTATTTTGTCATGTACATGGGTACCTTGGTCGTGTAGTGTATCTTGTAGACCAGGCCCATTGCAAGTTGCTGTACTCTGTCGTCTACTCTAAGCCATCCTAGGTTGTCAAAGTGGGCAGGGGTGAGGTGGGTTCTAGGAGTAACGTCAAGCAGTAGTCTGACCAGTTTGTTTTGAGATGTTTGTAATTTTGTTTTTAGCGCCTTTGAGGTGCTTTGGTACCATGAGGTGCAAGCATAGTCGTAGTACCCTTGAATGAGTGCTCCTGCTAGAGTCTTCAGGGTATTCTTGTTTACCAGAGAGGAGATCCGGTACAAGAAACGAGTTTGTTGGTTGACTTTTTTTATTACATTGGATGCCATTTTGTCACAGGAAAGATTTGCCTGAGAGAGAGAGGGAGAGAGAGAGAGAGAGAGAGAGAGAGAGAGAGAGAGAGAGAGAGAGGGAGAGGGAGAGGAGAGAGAGGAGACAGAGGAGAGAGAGAGGAGACAGAGAGAGAGAGAGAGAGAGAGGGATCTAATAATTATTTGGGTGGTATCGCCATCTTGGGGCTCGGGATGACAGTCTACCAAATGAACCTTTCAGGAGTAAATAGCTGTGATCTGATAGTGCATTGGGCACCATTTCCACATCATAGCTATCAAATAGTCTAGGGGATGCAAAAACATAATCTATTCTGGAAAATGTCTTGTGTCTTGCAGAGCGAAAAGAGTACTCTCGGGCCGTTGGGTTGAGTAATCGCCATAGGTCATTTACACCTGTATTCTTGGTCCAATCCTGCATGTTTCTGATCATTGGAAATGGTGGGATTAGATTTATCCATCACAGGATCCCAAATATTATTTGTATTACTGAATGAAACTGTAAACAGAGAGCCTATTGGGATGCTAGATCGTAATGTGAAACACTGTGATTTACCTCACCTTGCTACTGTCTATCTTTTTTATGCTCGCTTATGCCTGTATTTTTTACTGTTGTGAAGCACTTTGAACTGCAACCTCTGTATGAAAAGTGCTATACAACATAAAGTTATTATATATATTAAAATAAATAAACTAACCCTAAATTAAACATATATTTCTTAATACATTATGTCTGCGTTGTTCAGAAGTGTATTTACACCGCGGTGTGACTCTCACCTCCAAACACTTCCCCGTCACACTGACCCGGCTCTGGGGGGACTGACCCGCGCTCTCTGCACATTTATCACTCTCTGCGCTGTTCTCCTCCTCTTCCGCCTCCTCTTCCTCATCTTCTTCCTCCTCTTCCTCATCTTCCTCATCCCCACTCATTTGATCTGCTTGTAAATCCTGCCAAAATATATATTGTACATATAATTAAAGATGTCAAAGCTTGTGTGAAACTTTACGACAAACAAGATACCAGGAATACAAACACGGGATGACAACTGCCTCTATAGCACCACCTACTGGAAGAGACGAGGCATTACAAGAGAATGCTGACCATTTTACCGGTTGGAATATAATATACAGGGTTCCAGCAGGTTTTCCACGAGTTAAATATACGATTCTTTGATTAGAATTGAATACCTATTTCACGGCCAGAACTGATTATTACTGTACTGATTACTGTGCAGCCTGGATGTTCCCCCAAACACATTTAAACAAGATACAGAGAAGTTATCACAACATAGAAGTAACTTCCTAATACCATATATTTAAACAAGATACAGAGAAGTTTTTGTTTGTTTTGTTTAAACCTTTTAAAAGGCCTAAAGACTTCTTAAGACTTTTGAAGACCCCCGCAGGGAACCCTGTATATAGTATGTTCTTCCTGTGCCCCAGGACAGTTCAGTCAGTATGTTCTTCCTGTGCCCCAGGACAGTTCAGTCAGTATGTTCTTCCTGTGCCTCAGGACAGTTCAGTCAGTATGTTCTTCCTGTGCCTCAGGACAGTTCAGTCAGTATGTTCTTCCTGTGCCCCAGGACAGTTCAGTCAGTATTTATAAACACGCACCACTCTATCCTAATAAAGCTATAAATAAGAGAGATAACCCTCATATTCGTCACCTGGACGTACTGCATGGTGAACTGTCCTGGGGGACAGGAAGAAACATGTTCTTAAAATGAGTAGCTTTCTCCTTGAAGCGAAGGCTAAATACACTAAGGCAGGGTAGGTAGGACTGAAGCGAAGGCTAAATACACTAAGGCAGGGTAGGTAGGACTGAAGCGAAGGCTAAATACACTAAGGCAGGGTAGGTAGGACTGAAGCGAAGGCTAAATACACTAAGGCAGGGTAGATAGGGGTCACTACTGGGATGCAGGGATCGAATGGTTTGAGAAAAAGAAAAAGAAACTGGGTCCCACCTGCTACTGGAACCGGCCAATGAAATGTTCCAACAAGTCGGATTGATGCAGGAAACGATAAGTGGGCTCGCCATTAAAGGTGCTGTAAGTGGGCTCGCCATTAAAGGTGCTGTAAGTGGTATTTTCTTTGTTAAAATTATTGGTCCACATAATAATAGCTCTACATTCCAACAGCCATCAGTCACGTAGAGTTTGAATGAATTAATGAAAAGGTTTATTTAAAATGGACACCACAGCTACATCGGACCAGCCACAGTGGACAGACCAGATGTGTTGTTTTACGTGTTTATAGCACAAGTGCTAGTTTTCAACACTAGTCCATTGAGGCTTTTCTAAAAGATATAATAAAATTAACAGTAAAATACAGAATTAAAATCACAAATCAGAAATATTTTCCAGAGCAAGAGTCCATGATCAAAACAACAAAACCAGTCCACGTCTAATATGTGAGCATTGCTGCTTTGATTTCAGCCGTACCTTGAGTCCTCTGCTGAAGACGTTGGCATTGGACTCTAGTTTATTTATCTTTTTCCTCCTTATTTTTCCGCGTTTCTCCCATCCCAATGTTAGTCGTTGTGCCAATTCCCAATCCCCGTCCTGGTCGTTGCGCACTCTACCCCCTACCGTCGGTCTGGGAGGGCGGAGACTATCACATGCTTCCTCCGACACATGTGTACCCAGCCCAGGCACGTTGGAACTTTAAATCGGCAGGGGGTGCGGCCTATCTGAGATTTTCTTTTCAGAACGCCGTGAGAGGAACGTTCGTTGTTTAGAATGGCTTTGAAATAAGTTATTTCTAATGACCCTTTAACTGAAAATGACGTGAGACGTGAGGCAAACGAGAACATAATAATTGTTTTATTTGGACTTTTCAAGCCTGAAGAAATAAAAACAAACACTTCTGAATACCTCACTTGGCTCCATCTCCAAGTCTGTATGACACATTTCTATGGGTTAGCTTCAATGTTAGATTGAATGCATCTCCTACAACGACACTGTCGTGCCTAAATTAAGACGTTGCACAGCTGATACCAATTGTATTATCAATGCACGGCTAATTAAGTGTTTTATATTACATCGGTCCGCGACCCGATGGTTGGGGACCTCTACTCCGTTATGCACAAGTTTATAGACTTTCGGAGTGAATGAATGAATGAATGACCTTTATTTATATAGCACCCTTCACAGCACGAATGCACAGGGTGCTTTACACTACAGCTTAATATAAAAACACAATAAAAGCAAAATCAGAAATAAATGACAGACAAACAGCAGTTAAAAACAGTGAAACCAGATAGAAAAAGTAGAATAAAAGAATTTGGATAAAATCATGAGTCACTAATTAAAACAACACTATAGAACAGTGAGGACAAGAAAAAGGCGCCTATGTGTGATCAAAAGCCTGCCTGAACAAATGTGTTTTTAGTTGTTTTTTAAAAGAGTTCTCAGAGGGGGCAGTTCGCAGGTCCAGGGGGAGAGCGTTCCAGAGCCTTGGTGCTGTCACCTCGAAGGCTCCATCACCCCTTGTTTTTAGCCTGGACCTGGGGACCACCAGGAGGTGCTGATCGGCAGATCTGAGTGAGCGGGTGTTTGTGTAGGGATGGATGAGTTCCGTGATGTAGATGGGGGCCTGACCGTGAAGTGCTCTGAAAGTGAAAGTGAGGACTTTGAAGTGAATTCTATAGTGTACCGGGAGCCAGTGCAGGGATACCAAAATGGGAGTGATGTGACATGATTTTTTTGACCTTGTGAGTAGCCTGGCTGCAGCATTTTGGACCATTTGTAGTTTATCTGTGGATGATTTGGTGAGACAGGTGAAAAGTGAGTTGCAGTAGTCAAGCCTAGAGGAAATAAAAGCATGCACGGATAGTTCTAGTTCAGAGTGAGATATGATGGTGCGCAGTTTTGCAATGTTTCTGAGGTGAAAGAAGCAGGTGCGTGTGAGTGTTTTGACATGTTTGTCTAGGTTCATGGCCTGGTCAAAGACAACACCCAGGTTTCTCAGGTGGGGACGTATGTTGTCTTTAAGGGACCCCAAGTGAGTGGCCACTCTAGCTGCAGTCTTTTCAGCTGCTACGATCAGCACCTCCGTTTTATTTGCATTTAACTGGAGGAAGTTACTCCCCATCCAGCTCTCAATGCCGAGCAGGCACTCCTGGAGAAGGCTGAGTTTCTCCAAGTTGTCGGGTTTAAAAGAGCAGAGTAGTTGTATGTCGTCTGCGTAGCAGTGATATTTAATGCCGGTGAATTTATTGATGAGGAGGCCTAGGGGAAGCATATAAATGGCAAAGAGGAGTGGTCCTAGCACCGATCCCTGTGGTACCCCACATGAGAGAGGGGTGGGGTCAGATTTAAAAGGACCCACAGCCACCGAGAACGTTCTCTCCCTCAGATAAGAGGCGAACCAGTTTAGAGCGCTCCCAGAGATGCCCACCCACTCCCTGAGCCTGTCCAAAAGGATGTTGTGGTTGACCGTGTCAAACGCTGCGCTCAGGTCTAACAGGACCAGAACAGAGCATTCACCAGAGTCAGCAGACATCAGGAGATCATTGGATACTCTGAGAAGGGCAGATTCAGTGGAGTGGAGTTTGCGGAAGCCAGATTGGAATTTGTCACAGATGTTATTCTGTGACATGTGGGTGGTGAGCTGGTTGGCTACAACCTTTTCTAACACCTTTGATGCAAAGGGCAGCTTGGAGATGGGTCTGAAATTGTTATGGATGGTGGGGTCTAGGTTGGGCTTTTTTAGGAGTGGCTGTACGACTGCCTCCTTAAAATAGATTGGGACAGAACCAGAGGCTAGGGATGAGTTAATGATAGTGACTAGACTGGGGCCAACAGAGCAGAAAACTTCCTTAAACATGGATGTAGGAAGGATGTCTAGGGGGCTCGAGGAGGTCTTCATGGAGGTGACTAAGATGGTGAGATCATCCAGAGAGACAGGTGAGAAATCGCTCAGGGATGCTTGAGTGGTGGGATGGAGGGGAAGGGGGGATAGAGAAGGAGTGATGTTTGCCATTATGTTTGCAACCTTGGTGACAAAAAATTGAAGAAAGCGGTTACAGTCCTCATTTGACAGCACTGGTGTAGGGGGGGGGGGCTGACAAGTGTGTTAATGGTTTTAAATAATACTCTGGGATTGTGCTTGTTGGATGAGATTAAATTACTGAAATAGGTAGCCCTGGCGGACTTTACTGAGTTATTAAACTCAGCCCTCAGCTCTTTGAGGTATAGCCGATGAACTTCTAAATGAGAGGTTTTCCAGCGTCTCTCTACTCTGCGGCAGTTACGCCTGAGCTCACAGATGTTGTTGTCAAGCCAGGGGGAGGGGTTCACAGGACCAGGGGGAGGGGTTCACAGGACCAGGGGGAGGGGTTCACAGGACCAGGGGGAGGGGTTCACAGGACCAGGGGGAGGGGTTCACAGGACCAGGGGGAGGGGTTCACAGGACCAGGGGGAGGGGTTCACAGGACGAACGCTGCGTGTTGCTAGGGGCGCTACGTCATCTAAAATGGCCGCGCAGTGTGTGTTGAATTTGTCAACCAGACGCCTACGCAGAGAAAGTTGCGCGTCACGTGCCTGTCGGGGCCAATCAGGCCTACCCCGGAAGTAACTTACTGTTGCGGATAAGCTATAAGCCAACCGCCTAATCAACGTCATCAACAGAGGACACCAAAACATTTCTATCATAGCTAGCAAGGAAGCTATCTATAGCTGCGCTATTGATAATACGAGAGCTTTTGACACACTTCAATGGAACAAAGTCATTATCGAACGCTAGGCTAAACAAAATACAGCTGTGATCGGACACCAATAACTCCTCTGTGCTAACATTGCTGACTTTTAACCCGATCGTGAACACAAGGTCTAACGTGTTGCCTTTGCAATGCGTCTGTGAGGTTTTGCCCGCTGCTCACTACCTTTTCTCTGTTTCTTTAAGCCTATACTGTTTATTTCCCTTCTATACTGTTTATTTTCCCTTCTCACTCACTCTCTCTAGCCCCCACCCTCTCGTTCCTTACCCTTAGTGGCCACACCTGTTCGATATTCTATTATCTCTCGCACCTGTGGTGGCAGGCTAATTAGTCCCCCTGTGGGCTTTAAATACCAGGGCGCTTCCCCTCGTTTTGGCGTGGGGTCGTGTTGTATACTTGCCGAGTCATATTCTCTAAACATCTAGACTCTTTCGGGAGATCCTCTGTCTGCCTATGCTGTTCCATTCTCCGGCGTCGAGATGTTTGCTCCAGCCTTCGCCAGCTGTCGCCGTTGCCTGTGGGGGAGACTGGTCTGCGCTCCCTGTACTTCCACGGGAGGCACCCCAGCGTTCCACTGCAGACCCCCGCGCAGCTGTTCGTCCTGACGCACATCCAGACCAGCGCAGACGCTCTCCAGTCCTCAGCGCGCAACGCGCATCTTCCAAGGACGCTCGAGCTTGGCACGCTCTCCAGACCAGCGCGCAACGTGCATCTTCCAGACCTTCGAGCTTGGCACGCTCCTCCGTACCAGCGCACTGACGCGCATCTTCCAGACCTTCGAGCTTGGCACGCTCCTCCGTACCAGCGCACAGACGCGCATCTTCCAGACCTTCGAGCTTGGCACGGTCTCCAGACCTCAGCGCGCCGACGCGCATCTTCCAGACCTTCGTGCTTGGCACACTCCTCCTCGCAGACGCACCCCGAGGCGTCTCTCTGTTCCGACGCGCACACCAAGGTGTGGCGCGCACTCTGTTCCTCGGCTCCGACAGCGGCTACCCGGTGGACGACACCCTCGCCACCGCCACTGTTCCGACGCGCACACCAAGGTGTGGCGCGCACTCTGTTCCTCGGCTCCGACAGCGGCTACCCGGTGGACGACACCCTCGCCACCGCCACTGTTCCAGCTCTCTGTTCCGACGCGCACACCAAGGTGTGGCGCGCACTCTGTTCCTCGGCTCCGACAGCGGCAGCCACCCGGTGGCGATGCCCTCGCCCCGCTGCTGTCCCTTACCTTTACGCATACGCCTGGGTGAGTTTTGATTGTGATGTCACTCACTCAGCGTAGTGCCCTTGCCCCCGTTCCCGCTGCTGTCCCTTACCTTTACGCATACGCCTGGGTGAGTTTTGATTGTGATGTCACTCACTCAGCGTAATGCCTCTTGCCCCCGTTCCCGCTGCTGTTCCTGTACCATTACGCATACGCCTGGGTGAGTTTTGATTGTGATGTCACTCTCCCAGCGTATTGCCTCCTTTAGTTCTCACTTAGTTATTAGTTTGGACATTTCATCTCCCACTCTGTTTTGTTCTCTCGTGGATATTATTTTGGACATTCCATCTCCCACTGTGTGTTTGTTCACACGAAGATAGTATTTACTTTGTTACTTTGTTATTTGGACTGTTCTGCATCTGCTCTGTTTTTTCCCTTTGAATATTAACCCTCTCCTCTGTTCTGCAGAGCGGCCCAGATGTTTTCCCACCAGTCCCCAGTTCCTCCCTGTTCCCCAGCCCGCCTCCGCGGGCCTCAGTCCCCTCTATCCCTAGTTCTCCTAGTCCCCAGTCCTCTATCCCTAGCTCTCCTAGTCCCTAGTCCTCTCTCCCTAGTTCTCCTTGTCCCTGGTTTACCTAGTCTCTAGTTCCTCTGTCCCAAGGCGTTCCCTTAACCTTCCCTTAGGCGTTCCCTTACTTTCCCATAGTGTTCCCTTTTCCTGCCCGCCTCTTAAAGGCACTTTACCTTCCCCTCTTGTGTTATTCCAGTGTTTTGTGTTTTCTCCCTTAAAGGGACAGTGCCCTTTTTCCCTGTTCACAATAAATATCTGTTTCTTGGCAAACCACCATACCTGTCTTGTGTTGTGCGATTGGGGTCGGTTACAAACCATAACAGTACGACCCCACCAAATCGACGACCCCAGCCAGCACAGACGGTGTATGTTGAGTTTGCCTTTTTTTTCTTCTTCTCTTGTTCCCTCTAGCTCCCCTGTTAGCCCAGTTTAGCTTCCTTGTTAGCCCTGTTTAGCTTCCTTGTTAGCCCTGTTTAGCTCCCTTGTTAGCCGGTTAGCTCCCCTTTTTGCTTCCCGTTTAGCCCTGTTTGACCCCCCTGTAGCTAGCCATGCCCTGGCAGCTAACCCAGTCCCTCAGCAGAGCCCCTGTCTGCTAGCTTAGCCCCGGCTGCTAGCACAGCCTCTATGTTTATGCAGCCCTTGCTGCTGGCATAGGCCCTGTAGCTAGCCATGCCCTGGCAGCTAACCCAGTTTCCCTCTGCATGGCCCCGGCCTGCTGGCTTGGCCCCGGCTGTTAGCACAGCCTCTATGTTAATGCAGCCTTGCAGCTGGCATAGGCCCTGTAGCTAGCCAGGCCCAAGCAGCTAACCTGGTCCCTCTGCATGGCCTCCACTTTTTTGTGTAGTTTATCCCCACTGCTAGGACTGTCCTTCCAGCTAGCTTGTTCTCTCATGCTGGTCCAGCCCTGTCTGCCAGCCTAGCTCCGGCAGCTAGCGCAGCCTCTATGTTGATGTAACAGTACAGCTAGCATAGGCCCTGTAGCTATCAGTGCCTTGGCAGCTACCCTTTCCCTCTGCTAGCCTAGCTCCGGCAGCTTGCGCAGCCTCTATGTTGATGTAGCAGTACAGCTAGCATAGGCCCTGTAGCTGTCAGTGCCCTGGCAGCTAACCTTCCCTCTGCTAGCCCCTTTTCCCGGTGCTACCATGGTTACCCCTTTTGCTACCCTGCTTGCCCCTCAGTTCTCTAGACCCAGTTCCTCTAGACCTGTTCTCTAGACCAGTTCTCTAAACCAGTTCTCTAGACCAGTTCTCTAGCCCGGTTCTCTAGACCCAGTTCCTCTAGACCAGTTCCCCCAGTTGCCCCTCTGCTACCCTAGTTACCCCTCGGCGACCCTGTTTCTTTTGCTAGCCCCACTCTTGTGGTGGCTTCCCCTGCTGGCTTGGCCAGTACCGTCTTGTTTTGCCCCCTGCCACTCTGTCTGTATTTGTTTTGGGTCGCCGGGTGGCTCCCGTTGGAGGGGGGGATACTGTGAGGTTTTGCCCGCTGCTCACTACCTTTTCTCTGTTTCTTTAAGCCTATACTGTTTATTTCCCTTCTATACTGTTTATTTTCCCTTCTCACTCACTCTCTCTAGCCCCCACCCTCTCGTTCCTTACCCTTAGTGGCCACACCTGTTCGATATTCTATTATCTCTCGCACCTGTGGTGGCAGGCTAATTAGTCCCCCTGTGGGCTTTAAATACCAGGGCGCTTCCCCTCGTTTTGGCGTGGGGTCGTGTTGTATACTTGCCGAGTCATATTCTCTAAACATCTAGACTCTTTCGGGAGATCCTCTGTCTGCCTATGCTGTTCCATTCTCCGGCGTCGAGATGTTTGCTCCAGCCTTCGCCAGCTGTCGCCGTTGCCTGTGGGGGAGACTGGTCTGCGCTCCCTGTACTTCCACGGGAGGCACCCCAGCGTTCCACTGCAGACCCCCGCGCAGCTGTTCGTCCTGACGCACATCCAGACCAGCGCAGACGCTCTCCAGTCCTCAGCGCGCAACGCGCATCTTCCAAGGACGCTCGAGCTTGGCACGCTCTCCAGACCAGCGCGCAACGCGCATCTTCCAGACCTTCGAGCTTGGCACGCTCCTCCGTACCAGCGCACTGACGCGCATCTTCCAGACCTTCGAGCTTGGCACGCTCCTCCGTACCAGCGCACAGACGCGCATCTTCCAGACCTTCGAGCTTGGCACGCTCTCCAGACCTCAGCGCGCCGACGCGCATCTTCCAGACCTTCGTGCTTGGCACACTCCTCCTCGCAGACGCACCCCGAGGCGTCTCTCTGTTCCGACGCGCACACCAAGGTGTGGCGCGCACTCTGTTCCTCGGCTCCGACAGCGGCTACCCGGTGGACGACACCCTCGCCACCGCCACTGTTCCGACGCGCACACCAAGGTGTGGCGCGCACTCTGTTCCTCGGCTCCGACAGCGGCTACCCGGTGGACGACACCCTCGCCACCGCCACTGTTCCAGCTCTCTGTTCCGACGCGCACACCAAGGTGTGGCGCGCACTCTGTTCCTCGGCTCCGACAGCGGCAGCCACCCGGTGGCGATGCCCTCGCCCCGCTGCTGTCCCTTACCTTTACGCATACGCCTGGGTGAGTTTTGATTGTGATGTCACTCACTCAGCGTAGTGCCCTTGCCCCCGTTCCCGCTGCTGTCCCTTACCTTTACGCATACGCCTGGGTGAGTTTTGATTGTGATGTCACTCACTCAGCGTAATGCCTCTTGCCCCCGTTCCCGCTGCTGTTCCTGTACCATTACGCATACGCCTGGGTGAGTTTTGATTGTGATGTCACTCTCCCAGCGTATTGCCTCCTTTAGTTCTCACTTAGTTATTAGTTTGGACATTTCATCTCCCACTCTGTTTTGTTCTCTCGTGGATATTATTTTGGACATTCCATCTCCCACTGTGTGTTTGTTCACACGAAGATAGTATTTACTTTGTTACTTTGTTATTTGGACTGTTCTGCATCTGCTCTGTTTTTCCCCTTTGAATATTAACCCTCTCCTCTGTTCTGCAGAGCGGCCCAGATGTTTTCCCACCAGTCCCCAGTTCCTCCCTGTTCCCCAGCCCGCCTCCGCGGGCCTCAGTCCCCTCTATCCCTAGTTCTCCTAGTCCCCAGTCCTCTATCCCTAGCTCTCCTAGTCCCTAGTCCTCTCTCCCTAGTTCTCCTTGTCCCTGGTTTACCTAGTCTCTAGTTCCTCTGTCCCAAGGCGTTCCCTTAACCTTCCCTTAGGCGTTCCCTTACTTTCCCATAGTGTTCCCTTTTCCTGCCCGCCTCTTAAAGGCACTTTACCTTCCCCTCTTGTGTTATTCCAGTGTTTTGTGTTTTCTCCCTTAAAGGGACAGTGCCCTTTTTCCCTGTTCACAATAAATATCTGTTTCTTGGCAAACCACCATACCTGTCTTGTGTTGTGCGATTGGGGTCGGTTACAAACCATAACAGCGTCGGACCGGAGATGTGTTGGGTGAAATGAAACGAGTCCGTAACATTTAAAAAGTCAGTGGCAAAGTTATCAGAGCTCTTGTTTACATGGATATTAAAGTCTCCAATCAGCAAGACCCTGTCCAAGCGAATAATGGACGCTAGAAAGTCACCAAAATCAGCGAGGAACGAGCTATTTTTCCCAGGGGGTCGGTAGATCAGTACACAGTGAAAGGGGTTTGTGTGCCCAATTTTATTCACAAGTACCTCGAAAGATGAATAGGTTCCAGAACTCACCCTCCGTGAGGAGAACCAGTCCCGGTGGACAACAGCCGGTCCACCCCCTCGGCCGGAGGACCTCGGGGCGCAGGAATAAGCGCACTTCTGTGGGCACAGTTCACTGAGGTGGACAAAATCATCTGTTTTTTGCCAGGTTTCCGAAATTAGCATGTAGTCCAAGTCCTTTGAGACGAAGAGGTCGTTCAAAAAGAACGATTTGTTGGCTATGGATCTAGCGTTTATTAATCCAAAGCTGATGAGGTCCGATCCAGTTCTGCCGAACGTAGAGGCTCGTATATTAGTGCGTATATTATTCAATGAGACTGCCAGCCAGCTTTTGCTCGACGGAGAAATACAATTTCTATTGTGACGAGAGAAGGTCATCTCCCGAGTCAGATACAATTGAACACAAACGGTTCCAAAGATATTAATGTTTTGCGGCAAATTTTCACCGCGCAATGGATTTTGGTGCATCTATGAACACACTATGAGTTGAAAATGGGGGACCCTGATGTAAACAAGACAAACGTCTTTCTCTGGTCTGCATCCCCTTAATTGTGTGTATTGAGCCGTACTGTATTGTACCCATTCTGCAATCTGTTAAATAAAGTTTTCATTCAATCATTCTCATCTCCTCTCTCATCTGTGCGTCTCCTTGTTACAGGCATATGTTTATAGCCTGTGTTAGAGGGACACCTAGTGGTGCTTGACCGGATGTGATGTGTTGACATGCGCACTGCTGTAACCTCAGTTTAATAAAAGATATACTGAAACATGGTGTCAGAAGCGGGAGCTCCGAAAGAAATAAACGTATAAGGAATAAAACCACGCCATGGCGAGCAACAGCATCCCAGCGCCCGAGGGCATGCGCATGTCTGGGGATTTGGCGAAGAACTGGGATGTTTTCAGGGCAGAGTTTGATGATTTTTTGCTGGCTACCGGTCTGAATGAAAAGCCAAAGCCAGTTCAAGCAGCCACGCTGAGACGGCTAATGGGAAGTGAGTGCCGTCATGTTTATACACACAGCCTCGAGTTGACGGATGATCAACGTAAGGACCCAGCTAATATTTTGCGCGCATTGAGGGATCATTTCAAGCCGGCGAAGAATGTGATCTATGAAAGATACATGTTTGGATGTTGCAAACAGGAGACTGATGAGCCAATAGACTGTTTCCTGACGAGGCTAAAGGAGAGAGCGTCAGCATGTGAATACCGCGCACTGAAGGACGAGCTGATTCGGGACAGGCTTGTGCTGGGTGTCGCAAATGAAGGCACCAGGAGGCGCTTACTGCGGGAACGTGAGTTAACGTTACTAGCGGCGACTGAAATCTGTCGGCTCGCTGAACTGACCGAGAGACATATAAGGGTGATGGCCCCGCCAGCGCAGACAGACAGTGTGAATGCCGCTGACAGACAGAGCGAGAGGCGCGCATTTCAAAGGAGGGCGGCGCCAGCAGAGAGGGAGCCCCAGTGGAGCTGTAAATATTGTGGGGGGAGCCACAAACGGGGCAGAGAGCAGTGCCCAGCCTATAGTAAAACCTGCCGGATATGTGGCATAGCAAATCACTTTGCCAAGGTATGCCAGGCTGGTAGCAGGTCTGACAGAGTAAAAAAGATAAATGTGCTTGAAGATGATGACAAGAAGGGGGAATACTCAGATACAGATGATAGACTGTTTCAAGTCACTGAATGTGTAAATACTGCAAAGGCCCAGCAGGGGCGCAAGTGGTTTGTGAATCTAAGCCTAAATAAAAAAAAGCAGCAGTGCCAGCTGGACACAGGCTCTACCTGCAATGTCATGGGCCGCAGGATTAAAGAGAAGCTGTCACCCAGAGCGGCGCTACACCAGAGCACGGCCAGGTTGAAACTATACTCTGGGGAAATCATGCCATCATTGGGAAAATTTCACACTGAATGTGTCATCCGCGGAGAAAAGCACAATCTCACATTTGAGGTAGTTGACACCGAGCAGAAGCCTCTTCTCGGGGGGAGCACGTGCGAACGTCTGGGCCTCGTGAGCTTCACGGTTCCGGATGAACTTAATAAAGTTGATACAAGTCCACCTATGCCCCTCACAAAAGTTCAGCTGCTGAGAGACTATCATGACGTTTTTAATGACCCAATCGAGTCGGTCCCGGGAGTGATACACTTTGAGCTGGATCCTGAAGTGGTGCCGGTGCAGTGCGCACCAAGGAATGTCCCAGTGGCTCTGAAGGAGAGAGTCAAGGAGGAACTTGACAGACATGTCAGGGTCGGCAACATCACGCCTGTGACTGAGCCCACACCATGGATAAGTAACATGGTGACGGTGGCAAAGCCAGATAAAATAAGGATTTGTATCGACCCGAAGCCTCTCAACCAAGCGCTGCGGAGGTCTCACTACCATATGCCTACACTGGAAGATGTGTTGTACAAGTTGCCAAAGGCCCGCCTCTTCACACTGGCGGATGCTCGCGATGCCTTTTTACAGTGCAAACTTGACGACGAGAGCAGCCGTCTGACGACCTTTTGGACGCCGTGGGGTCGGATGAGATGGCTCAAGCTCCCTTTCGGAGTCTCTGTTGCGCCTGAGATATATCAGCGCAAACAACATGAGCTGCTAACGGGCTTGGCCGGTATCGAACCGATCGCTGATGACATCCTGGTGGTCGGATGTGGCGATACGGATGCCGAAGCCGAACTGGACCACGACAAAAACTTGAGTGCTCTCATGGAACGATGCAGAGCAGTGGGACTCAGGCTGAGTGAGCGCAAGCTGCAATTCAAACTCAAGGCCGTACACTTCCACGGCCACATACTGTCTGCGGAGGGACTGAAAATTGACCCAGAGAAAACACATGCCCTGCTGGAAATGCCGACGCCCACAGACGTGAAAGCGGTGCAGCGCTTTATTGGATTTGTGACGTATCTAGCAAGGTTTCTGCCAAAACTCTCTGAGGTCTGTGAGCCGCTCCGCAGGCTCTTGGATAAAGACGTCATGTGGCATTGGTTGCCAAAACACGAAGATGCGGTGCGTGAAGTGAAGCGAATGGTCACCAGCACACCTGTACTCAAATATTATGACATCACAAAGCCTGTTACGATCCAGAGCGACGCCAGCATGACCGGGCTGGGGGGCTGTTTGTTGCAAGGGGGACAGCCTGTGGCTTTCGCCTCGAGGGCACTGACGCAGACAGAGCAAAACTACGCTCAGATCGAGAAAGAGTGTCTGAGCATAGTCTTCGCCTGCCAGAGATTCCACCAGTACTTATATGGCAGGAACACTATCACCGCAGAGACTGACCATAAGCCGCTGATCACAATATTCAAGAAGCCCCTCCTGAGTGCACCGAAACGTCTCCAGGGTATGTTGCTGCAGCTACAGAACTATAATCTTGATGTGGTCTACAAGCCTGGCCCTGAGATGTATGTCAGCGACACCCTGAGCAGGGCCACCCTGCCGTGCCATGGGTCTGACACCCCGTACGTGCAGCATGCTGTGTGCGCTGTGGACAGCACCCAGGCAGAGTATTCACAACTGGACCAGGCGCAGCACCTGAATGTTACGGCTTTTAGATTTGGCCAGATTGTGCAGCACACAGAGACAGATAATGTGCTCCAGGAGCTGGCGTCTGTGATTCTCAGTGGCTGGCCAGACTTTAAAGAGGACACCCCACTGGCAGTGCGGGAATACTGGCCCTTCAGAGACGAGCTGAGTGTTCAAGATGGAGTGTTATACAGGGGACAGTGTGTCATTATACCAAAAGCCATGAGGTCTGAACTGCTCAAACGCATACACACTAGCCACATTGGTGGGGAGGCATGTTACAGGCGGGCCAGGGATACCCTTTTCTGGCCAAACATGAGAGCGGAAATAAAGGACTTTGTGGCAAACTGCTCCGCATGCAACGAGTATGCACGAGTCCAGCAGAAGGAATCTATGATGTCGCATGACATACCAGCACGCCCGTGGCAAGCAGTAAGCATGGACGTTTTCTCATATGCGGGAAAGGACTATCTTATCATTGTAGATCAATACTCAGACTTCTGGGAAATCGATCATCTGCCGGATCTGTCTGCTGACACACTCATCACACGATGCAAAGCTCAGTTTGCACGTTATGGACAGCCAGACAGGGTGATCTCAGATAATGGCCCACAGTTTGCGTGCGAGCGGTTCAGGAGGTTTGCAGCGAGCTGGGGTTTTTCCCATGTCACGTCTTCACCCCGACATCCTCAATCCAACGGCAAGGCGGAGTCAGCCGTTAAGATTGTCAAATCACTCTGTAAGCGGGCAAAATTGGATGGCACGGATACATGGTTGGCCATCCTTCACTGGCGTAACACACCCACCGAGGGGATGGACAGCAGCCCGGCCCAGCGCTTAATGGCACGCAGGCTCAAGACTTCACTGCCGGTCACAGACAGCCTGCTTCTACCACGGGTGGTGGACGGAGTAGCAGAGAAGCTGCGGTGGAAAAGGCGGATCGCAAAATCAGTCTACGACACGGCTGCCAGGGACCTTCCAGAGCTTAATGTTGGAGATCACATAAGGATGAAGCCTCTGCCCGGTGATCGCACAGGGAGGTGGCGCCTGGGCCAATGCCTCCAGAGGGTCGCTCCTCGCTCATTTGTGGTGGATGTGGACGGCACACACTACAGACGCAACCGAGTGGATCTGCGTGTTGCGGAGCGCTCAGCCCAAGCACAACAGTCGGACATACTACGGCCGGAGCAAAGCAGTCCTGACCAAGCTCATGTCACTGGAGTGACAGCCTCTGCCGGGACGCAGATTGTCCCAAGTCAAGGGGAGGTAGGTGGCGAGGAACATCCCTGCACGCCACACGCACCGAGGACACCGGTGACGGGCGTGACGACAAGGGGTACTGACACGGCAGGCCATGGTGTCTACTCACGGAGTGGCCGCCTGTCACGGCCACCACAACGACTGGACTTGTAATTTTTTTTTAAGAGTAAAGTTGGGCAATGGCACGCAGGCTCAAGACTTCACTGCCGGTCACAGACAGCCTGCTTCTACCACGGGTGGTGGACGGAGTAGCAGAGAAGCTGCGGTGGAAAAGGCGGATCGCAAAATCAGTCTACGACACGGCTGCCAGGGACCTTCCAGAGCTTAATGTTGGAGATCACATAAGGATGAAGCCTCTGCCCGGTGATCGCACAGGGAGGTGGCGCCTGGGCCAATGCCTCCAGAGGGTCGCTCCTCGCTCATTTGTGGTGGATGTGGACGGCACACACTACAGACGCAACCGAGTGGATCTGCGTGTTGCGGAGCGCTCAGCCCAAGCACAACAGTCGGACATACTACGGCCGGAGCAAAGCAGTCCTGACCAAGCTCATGTCACTGGAGTGACAGCCTCTGCCGGGACGCAGATTGTCCCAAGTCAAGGGGAGGTAGGTGGCGAGGAACATCCCTGCACGCCACACGCACCGAGGACACCGGTGACGGGCGTGACGACAAGGGGTACTGACACGGCAGGCCATGGTGTCTACTCACGGAGTGGCCGCCTGTCACGGCCACCACAACGACTGGACTTGTAATTTTTTTTTAAGAGTAAAGTTGGGCAATGTTATGTTAGAATGTCATCGAAGTAATGTTATTATGATGACTGGACTTTGAAAAAAAATAAAAAAAAAAGAGAAAAAAAAGAAACTAACTTAGAATGTCATTTGAAGTTGTGATTGATAAACAAGATGCAAGCATATCATTATTTGCAAACAGCTAAAGGAAAGGAGATGTTACAGGCATATGTTTATAGCCTGTGTTAGAGGGACACCTAGTGGTGCTTGACCGGATGTGATGTGTTGACATGCGCACTGCTGTAACCTCAGTTTAATAAAAGATATACTGAAACACTCCTCTCCGACACCCGAGACAGCACTGTCAGCCAGTGGCCACTCCCCTCAGACGCAACTGTATTCCACACAGCGAGGAAAATAATACAGTCGGGCAATCTAACAAGAATTAACGTATTTACAAGTGTGTCAGTGTAATGGTGAAGTCAAGTGCTTTGAGCAGGATCAACTTATAACTTATAACTTATATTATATATAGTTACAGTATATAAAAATACCGTTTTAACTTTTGTGCAGTAACTGAAGCTGCCACTAGGGGGTGCTGCCGCACCTGCTGCACCCCCTGTTCCAACGTGCCTGACCCAGCCCACCGCTTCTTTTCACCTGGCAGCGTGGACTCTCACTGGGAGAGTGTAACGTGTGGAAGGTCACACTACCTCTCTTAGATCCTTCCCTTGCTGTGCAGGCGCCCCGAGCGAACTGTAGGAGTCGCTGTTTACAACGACAAGGACCCACCCACGCCGGGTTTCCACCCGCTAACACTGCCAATTGTGTTAGTATGACGGCCGGCCAACCCGGAAGCACCACAGCTGGATTCGATCCCACTGTCTGTGTGGTGGTGGGCAGACACTTAGTCCGCTGCGCTACCCGGCCGCCCTGGACTCCAGTTTTAAGCCAGTAGGCAGAGAGTGCAGTGCTTTGGTCAGTAACATGGCCACACTGCAGGAAATATATGTTCTGGTATCCTGTTCCCACTTTATCCAATCAGGAGAGAGAACTCCACACTGAGAAAATGGAAATAACATTTTTAAATATATTTGTTTGTGCTTGAAACAAGTCAAATGATCTGCCAGCAAATTTGAAAAATAATATCTAGGGTTCTCTCTCCCGATTGGATAAAGTGGGAACAGGATACCAGAACATATATTTCCTGCAGTGTGGCCATGTTACTGACCAAAGCACTGCACTCTCTGCCTACTGGCTTAAAACTGGAGTCCAGGGCGGTCCATAATTACCCAAGGTGTGGCATCTACAGTATACATTTTTACATTGATTTATGCAGTTTTAAATTCATGAAATTATCCCAATAAAATTCCATTTAAATTGACTTCTGAAAAAGTCATCTTACTTTGCTACTGGAAACTAACACCACATTCTCAGTAACAAAACCTTTATTATGAAAAACACACAAAAGTCACAAGACGTGAAAACATGTCTAAAAACAAAACATTGCAATGATTCATGATGTGTGTAGTTGTAGATTGTATAGTATAGTATTGTATAGTAGTGTACATAAGACCCAGTGCCTCATCCGTAGCTAACATTGTATTGCACTATCGCAGGACCTTAGCATGCCTTTTACCATGCTCTTTGTAAACTTTATGTACATTATACCTGTTATCTCTTATTCTTATTATTTGTATTATTGCACAATCGCTGCGGGCATGACCACCCGCATTTCACTGTATGCTTGTATGCCGTAACAAATAAAACTCTTGACTTGACTTGTAATTGTGTATGATGTTAGTTAAATGGATATTTCCCTTTAGTAGAAGCTGTCAAGTTTCAGCAGTTTTACCTCTACTAGTACGTCATCTACTAGTAAGCTAGCAGTCTTACCTCTATGTAAAGTCATCTACTAGTAAGCTAGCAGTCTTACCTCTATGTAAAGTAGTCTACTAGTAAGCTAGCAGTCTTACCTCTATGTAAAGTCATCTACTAGTAAGCTAGCAGTCTTACCTCTATGTAAAGTAGTCTACTAGTAAACTAGCAGTCTTACCTCTATGTAAAGTAATCTACTAGTAAGCTAGCTGTCTTACCTCTATGTAAAGTCATCTACTAGTAAGCTAGCAGTCTTACCTCTATGTAAAGTCATCTACTAGTAAGCTAGCAGTCTTACCTCTATGTAAAGTAGTCTACTAGTAAGCTAGCAGTCTTACCTCTATGTAAAGTCATCTACTAGTAAGCTAGCAGTCTTACCTCTATGTAAAGTAGTCTACTAGTAAACTAGCAGTCTTACCTCTATGTAAAGTAATCTACTAGTAAGCTAGCAGTCTTACCTCTATGTAAAGTCATCTACTAGTAAGCTAGCAGTCTTACCTCTATGTAAAGTAGTCTACTAGTAAGCTAGCAGTCTTACCTCTATGTAAAGTCATCTACTAGTAAGCTAGCAGTCTTACCTCTATGTAAAGTAGTCTACTAGTAAACTAGCAGTCTTACCTCTATGTAAAGTAATCTACTAGTAAGCTAGCTGTCTTACCTCTATGTAAAGTCATCTACTAGTAAGCTAGCTGTCTTACCTCTATGTAAAGTAATCTACTAGTAAGCTAGCAGTCTTACCTCTATGTAAAGTAATCTACTAGTAAGCTAGCTGTCTTACCTCTATGTAAAGTAATCTACTAGTAAGCTAGCTGTGTTACCTCTATGTAAAGTAATCTACTAGTAAGCTAGCAGTCTTACCGCTATGTAAAGTAATCTACTAGTAAGCTAGCAGTCTTACCGCTATGTAAAGCGGGAGATCAGACGGGACAGAGACAAAGAAGAGGACAAAGAAAAAGGCGGCGGGACAAAACGGAAACAGGGGAAGGAGAAGTGGAATCAGAATTAGGCAAAACAATTCTGCTTACCGGCCGGCGATTCTATAAATTTTACTGGAAAATGTACGTTCGCTGGAAAATAAGATGGACGATCTTCGGGCAGGGGTTCGATTCCAGTCTTCAGAGCGGCAAGAGTACTGGAGGGGGGGGGTCTGTCTCCTTACAAACAAAGGAGATAAAGATACTCTCCCGTTCATGCTCGCCGGAACTAGAACATCTGTCCAGTCAATGTCGCCCGTTTCATCTCCCCCAAGAATTCACCGCCACATCCCTCCACAAGCGAATACCGCCAGGGCCCTGGCGGAACTACAGGGACATCTAAACATCCACCAGATCAAACATCCGGACGCAGCCATGATCATAGCCGGCGACTTCAATCAGGCGAATCTGAAGAAGGTGATGCCAAACTTCTTCCAGCACATCGCTTGCACCACCAGGGGAGGAAACACGCTGGATCATTGCTACACCCCGTTTAGAGCCGGGTACAAAGCAGTACCGGCTCCTCCATTAGCTGGTTCAACAAGCACATCAAGTCATGACGCCATCTTGCTTTTCCCGGCCTACAGGCAGAGATCACGTGACGCTGTCATGTCACGTGAGGTAAAGAAGTGGTCCGACCAATCAGAGGCCATGCTACAGGACGCACTCGATGATGTCGACTGGGGAATGCTTCAGTCGAGCTCCAGTGACGTCAGTGAGTTCGCGGATGTTGTTGTTAGCTTTATAGCAAGACTAGCTGATAGCATTGTCCCCACGAAGAAGGTGCGGGTGTTCCCGAACCAGAAACCGTGGGTTGACAATACTATCAGAGTGGCTCTGAATGCTTGCACCACTGCTTATAACCTGGGCAGAGCGTCAGGAAACATGGAGGAGTATAAGGCTACAGTCTATACTCTGCGCAAGGCTGTAAAGCTTGCTAAGAGAACATACGCTGACAAGATGGAGGCACAAATGGCCCAGAATGACACAAGAGGTGTCAGCGCCCCCTCAATGGGGAGTGCAGACGCCTCTCTCGCGGACCAACTCAACTCCTTTTTACGCACGGTTTGGGGCAAACAGTAGCGACGCTAGCTCACCGGCTAACGACGTCACTGACGCACCGGCCGTCGTGGAGGGGGGGGGGGGGGGCACTCTCTCATTGACGGAACACAGTGTGAGAAGAGCATTTATGCAGGTGAACACCAGAAAGGCAGCTGGCCCAGATGGGATATCAGGACGTATACTTAAGTCCTGTGCTAACCAGCTAGCCCCAGTGTTCACCACCATATTTAATCTATCCCTGGCTGAATCCGTGGTCCCTGCTTGCTTCAAGGTGTCCACTATAATACCGGTACCAAAGAAATCCTCCCCAACAGGTCTTAATGACTACAGACCGGTGGCACTCACCTCTGTGGTCATGAAATGTTTTGAGAGGCTGGTTAAGGATTACATTTGTGCCTCCCTCCCCAGCGATATGGACCCTATGCAATTTGCATACAGGCCAAACAGGTCCACTGACGATGCGGTCTCCCAAGTACTGCACAGCACCCTCTTTCACCTAGACTGCCAGAAGGGGGGCTATGTGAGACTGTTGTTCATTGACTATAGCTCAGCGTTCAACACCATAGTCCCCACCAGACTGGTGGACAAGCTGATCGAGCTGGGTCTGAGCTCCGCTCTGAGCGCCTGGATACTGGACTTTCTGAGTGAAAGGCCCCAGTTGGTCAGGGTGGGGGGTCAGACCTCCAACACCATCACCCTGAGTATGGGGTCCCCCCAGGGCTGTGTCCTGAGCCCCCTGCTGTACTCACTATACACACATGACTGTGTGGCCAAGTTCAGCTCCAACTCCATAGTGAAGTTTGCGGACGACACAGTGGTGGTGGGGCTGATCTCGGACAACGACGAGAAGGCCTTCCGGGAGGAGGTTGAGGTACTGGAACTCTGGTGCCAGGACAACAGCCTGCTCCTGAACATTGGTAAAACCAAGGAGCTGATCGTGGATTTTAGGAGAACACAGCAGGGGACACACACACCACTGAGGATAAACTGGGCTACCGTGGACAGGGTGAGCAGCTTCAAGTACCTGGGGGTCCACATCTCAGAGGACCTGACATGGACAACACACATAGACTCAGTCGTAAAGAAGGCGAAGCAGCGCCTCTACCACCTGAGACAGTTAAGGAAGTTCAGAGTATCGGGGAAGATACTCCAGTCCTTCTACTCTGGAGCTGTAGAGAGCATCTTGACTGGAAACATCACTGGCTGGTATGGAAACAGCACGGCACAGGACAAAAAGGCCCTAAAGAGAGTGGTGCGCTCAGCTGAGCGTACTACAGGTATTGCACTACCACCCCTGCAGGTCTTATATAACAAGAGGTGCAAATCCAAGCCTGCAGAATAATGAAAGACCCTCACCACCCCAACAACAGCCTGTTCAAGCTGCTGCGGTCAGGCAAACGCCTGCGAACACCAGCAACTAGGACAGAGAGACTTCGGCTCAGCTTCTTCCCCCAGGCCATCAGAATCTTGAACACTGAACTCTCCACACACAAGCACACATGAGCACACACACAACACACACACTGTATACGCTCACACACTAGCAGTCACTTTAGCATGAACACACACACACACATGCTGCACACGCTCACACTCAACGGTCACTTTACACAATGAAAGGTCACTTTAAAATAACTGTAGATTGTATAGTATAGCATTGTATAGTAGTGTACATAAGACCCAGTGCCTCATCCATAGCTAACAGTGAATTGCATGTCTTACCATGCTTTTTGTAAACTTTATGTACATACCGGTATACCTGTTATGTCTTATTCTTATTACTTGTATTATTGCACAAATGTCTTATTCTCATCCTATTCTTATTATTGTATTATTGCACAATCGTCGCGGGCAATACCCCCCGCATTTCACTGTATGCTTGTATGCCGTGACAAATAAAACTCTTGACTTGACTTGACTAAAGTCATCTACTAGTAAACTAGCAGTCTTACCTCTATGTAAAGTCATCTACTAGTAAACTAGCAGTCTTACCTCTATGTAAAGTCATCTACTAGTAAACTAGCAGTCTTACCTCTATGTAAAGTAATCTACTAGTAAACTAACAGTCTTACCTCTATGTAAAGTCATCTACTAGTAAACTAGCAGTCTTACCTCTATGTAAAGTCATCTACTAGTAAGCGAGCAGTCTTAACTCTATGTATAGCTGTATAGTTAGTTATAGATTGTTGCTAGCTTAATAGTAGTAGATGGCGGTCTTACTTGAGGTACTGCTGTTTTTTTGACAAGTTTGAAAAGTTCTACTAAAGTGAAATATCCCTTTAAAGGCAACTTGTCTCCACAGAAGAAAGGCCTAAGAATACTCTAAGCCCACAACTTTAGCTCGTAGCTGCCAGGCAAGAAAGTAAACAAATAAGATCGGAGCGAGCTGCCTTTACAACATAAAAATAACATACAGTCACAGCCAATGAAATGGCACAGGATTCAATGCATTCAATATGCAGCACAAACAACAGCGACCGACGAGGCTAATTCAGCCGTCGCGACGGAGTCTTTTAGACAAACAAATGTTTTCAAACTGAATTGTCTGAAGTTTGGAGATTAGATGTGAAGGAGACCTTGTGAAGCTGAAGCTCTATTTCAGGTCGAGGTACTGAGGGAGAACATCATCCCAGAACTCCTCACATTCTCCAGCAGGCCCTTTCCCCCCCGTTTTAGTCTTTTTGACAACCTCTTCCTCCTCCTCCTCTTCCTCCTCTTCTGCCTCTTCTTCTTCTTCTGCCTCCTCCTCTTCTTCCTCTTCATCCTCCTCCTCTTCTTCTTCTTCTTCTTCTTCTTCTTCTTCTTCTTCTTCTTCTTCTTCTTCTTCTTCTTCTTCTTCTTCTTCTTCTTCTTCTTCTTCTTCTTCTTCTTCTTCTTCTTCTTCTTCTTCTTCTTCCTCTTCTTCTTCTTCCTCCTCTCCTTCCTCACTGCTACCCTCCTCGTCTTCCTCGTCAACACTACTCTCCGTTTCCTCCTCCTCCTCCCCTTCCTCGCTCTCCGCCTCCTCGCTCTCCGCCTCCTCGCTCTCCTCAGAGGAGTGGACAGATTCGCTCTCCTCCTCCTCCTCCTCGCTCCCCGCCTCTCTGTCTGACTCTTCTTCGCCCTCCTCCTCCTCCTCCTCGCTCTCCTCTTCCACCCCCTCAGAGGAGGAGTGGACAGATTTGCTCTCCTCCTCCTCCTCCTCGCTCCCCGCCTCTCTGTCTGACTCCTCTTCGCCCTCCTCCTCCTCCTCATCCTTCTGCTCGCTCTCAGAATCCTCTGTCTTGCTCTCCGTCTGGCTACTTGACACGCCCTCGCTTTCCTCCTCGCTCCCTCTGCTCTCCTTCTCTCCCTCCTCTTCCCCACTTTCTCCCGTAGCCCCGCTCATCTGCTCCTCCTCCTCCTCCTCCTCCTCACCTCCCTCCGTTCCGCTCTCATCTTTTGTCGTGGCGTCCGATTCGTCTTCTCCTTCCTGCCCTGTTTCCGTTTTGCTCCCTTTCTCCCCACCCTTGCTTTCCTCTTTCTCCGAAACTCCTTCATCCTCCTCCTCCTCCTCCTCTGGTTGTAGAGTGTCTTCTCCTTCGCTGTCTTCCGCCTCTGTAGTCTTTCCGCTGATGTGGCTGACCTCTCCCTCTCCCTCGCCTCCTTTCTCGCTTTCCACACTTGTCGTCTGCCCTCCTTCCTCCTCCTCCTCCTCCTCCTCTCTCTCTCTGGCCGTTGAGGCATCACTGTCACTGCTCTCTTTCCCACTGTCTCCTCCTCTCCTCTCCTCCTGGCTCGCCACGCCGCCATAGGAGCTGCTGTCCTCCTGTTCAGAGGTGTCTGGAGCAGGTATGACCTTGATGCTGACGGTGGTTCTCTCGCCCGGTTCGGACGCCTTCGCCTTCGATTCCGATTCCGACTCGCTGCTCCAGGAGGACCGGACGTCGGCCAGGCTGTCTCCCCTCCGCGTGCCCTGGGGACTGGATCTGTCGGCCAGGCTGTCTCCCCTCCGCGTGCCCTGGGGACTGGATCTGTCGGCCAGGCTGTCTCCCCTCCGCGTGCCCTGGGGACTGGATCTGTCGGCCAGGCTGTCTCCCCTCCGCGTGCCCTGGGGACTGGATCTGTCGGCCAGGCTGTCTCCCCTCCGCGTGCCCTGGGGACTGGATCCGTCGGCCAGGCTGTCTCCCCTCCGCGTGCCCTGGGGACTGGATCTGTCGGCCAGGCTGTCTCCCCTCCGCGTGCCCTGGGGACTGGATCTGTCGGCCAGGCTGTCTCCCCTCCGCGTGCCCTGGGGACTGGATCTGTCGGCCAGGCTGTCTCCCCTCCGCGTGCCCTGGGGACTGGATCTGTCGGCCAGGCTGTCTCCCCTCCGCGTGCCCTGGGGACTGGATCTGTCGGCCAGGCTGTCTCCCCTCCGCGTGCCCTGGGGACTGGATCTGTCGGCCAGGCTGTCTCCCCTCCGCGTGCCCTGGGGACTGGATCTGTCGGCCAGGCTGTCTCCCCTCCGCGTGCCCTGGGGACTGGATCTGTCGGCCAGGCTGTCTCCCCTCCGCGTGCCCTGGGGACTGGATCTGTCGGCCAGGCTGTCTCCACTCCGGGTGCCCTGGGGACTGGATCTGTCGGCCAGGCTGTCTCCCCTCCGCGTGCCCTGGGGACTGGATCTGTCGGCCAGGCTGTCTCCACTCCGGGTGCCCTGGGGACTGGATCTGTCGGCCAGGCTGTCTCCCCTCCGCGTGCCCTCAGGACTGGATCTATCGGACGCGCTGGCCAGCGGTGAGCCGAAGTGACCGGCAGACACCACTAGCGGTGGCCTAAAATGGCCGGCCGAGGCGGACGCCGCCTCTCTGATGGACTCCGCCGCTGCCGCCAGAGAGGCCGCCTCGGTGACGCCGCGGTGCGTCGCTGTCCGGCCTCCGGGTGTCGATTCAGCTTCCGGTTGCGAGACGGATTTGGACCAAGTCTCTTTTTTGTTTTTCTTTTTGGGCCGCTCAGACACAAGCGGAGGGTCTTCGTCTCCCGCGGTCTTCCTGGACGTAGCGTGCCCCGCGGGCCTCGGGTCACTGACCTGCTTCTTGGCAGCGGCCTCTGGGCTCTTCGCACGCAGGGCGTCACCGAGACTAAAGTCTCGGGAATCTACGCCGCTTGCTTTTTGTGTTTTTTGACTTCGCACGACAACCGGTTTGCCTCCCACTGTAGCCGGCTTGGGCTCGGAGTGACCTCGCTGAACTTTCACCTTGGTGGGTTTAGAGCCCACCCCCTGGGGGCTCCGGTTGACCTCTGAACGCTGAACTTGCGCGGAGCTCTTAGCCTGACCCGCTTTAGGCTCCCCCCTCCCCTTCCCGACCTGAGTCAGCCGGCCCCTGGCCTCGGCGGGCCTGGCCTGGGGTTTGGACCTGGGTTTGCTCATGTCGGCTGCGCTCTGTGGCTTGTTTTTACCGCTTCTACCGGCCTTTGGCGTGGCGGCTTCTAGCGCTTCCACGCCTGCGATGACGTTCTCCTTGCCCCCCACTTTGCTTTGCGACTGGGTCCTCCGGCGCTGGCGAGGGTTAGGGTTAGGGTCAGGACGAGGACCCTGCGACAGGAGAGAGCTCCCACCCGGTCTCTGGGAGGTCGCGGAGGTCGGGCCCCACTTTAGGGCTCTCTGCTCCCTACTCTTCCTCCCTGTCTGACCTTCGTCACCGGCGTTACCGGGCTTACCCTTCCTCTATCCCAGCCGCGAGAAAGCAATGAGAGGATGAAAGAGAGGAGAGTGTTAGAGAGAAAACAACAACAACAAAATGCAAAAGACTCAGCGCTGCCCTCTGCAGGAGACGTAGAGTAACTGAGTGTGAAACAGAGAGAAAACACTTTTTCAAAAGTTGTTTTTGGTTTTATGTTTTATCCCACAGCCAAATTAACCGAATTCAAGATGTGTAATATTTCTTGTGACGGATAAAGCCGGACTTCAATGTCACAAAACAGTCGCTCTTATTTGTTCCTTCACAGGGCAGTGTGGTAAAAGAGACAAAGAGACAGGTGGAATTAAATGACTGAGTGGTGGAAAAAGACAAAAAGACTGGAAAAAAAGCACAGATGGATGACTGATGAGCTGCAAATGACTTTGGAAATCTGATTAACCTATTAATTAGCCTTTGTCTAAGACACCGTTTGTGACCCATAGGTTGAGAACCAGGCGGTAGTATCATATTACATTATATAATCATATTATAATTAATATGTATTAAAGGGGAACTATTTTACTATTTCTTTCACTATTTGGGCACTTTTACACAATTCCTGTGAGTCTATGGAACACCTCTGTAATATATATATTTTTTTTATTCATTGTTTTGTATTTCTAATCAAGTCCTCAAAAACAGCATTTTTCTACCTCAAGATCTCGAGCTGTTTTGAGCCTGGGCTCCTAAACCACTGCGCAGCGTCGGCCCGCCTGAACATTAACATGCAGCGGTGACTTTATGACATCACATATAGGCACATTTTCAGATGACTCAGTTCAGTGAGGGTGAATATTGTGAGAGGAGAATTGGAAGAATGCGCCAATATGAGAATTTTGAGACATAGATCATATTAATATAAGTTCACATAGCTAGGAAACAATGCTAAACACTCAAAAAGGCCATTTATAAGATAGTTCCCCTTTAATGTACAATATAATATTAATTTGTATATTATATTGAACTATATTTGCAGTATGTACTATTATATCATGGTACTATATTATATTGTATAAATAATGTACTATATATCTCATATCACATTATATATACACTCTGATGAACATTGTTACTCAGCTGATAGAGTTGTGCCCTTCCTGATGACTTGTCGTACAGAACATGTAAGTCGCTTTGGATAAAAGTGTTCAGCTAAATGACTAATTGTAAATGTATATGTGTTGTATACACTATTATGTACTATATACTATTATATACTGCAGGTATACTATACTGTAATGTGTACTGTAATGTGTACTATATGTGTGTACTGTAATGTGTACTATATGTATGTACTATGTATGTATGTAAATGAAAAGAAAAATAGTAAGATGACATAATGATATAATCTTAGGTATCGATGCATTAACAAATATCTGAGTTCCCAAAAGGGGAAGATAAAAATCGTTATTTGGTATCAAAGTTCATGGCTCTGTCTCATGTATTTCACCGCATCGCAGGGTCGCGAACAGACACCCCTCTGTCTTTAGGGGTCGCAAACAGACACCCCTCTGTCTTTAGGGGTCGCAAACAGACACCCCTCTGTCTTTAGGGGTCGCAAACAGACACCCCTCTGTCTTTAGGGGTCGCAAACAGACACCCCTCTGTCTTTAGGGGTCGCAAACAGACACCCCTCTGTCTTTAGGGGTCGCGAACAGACACCCCTCTGTCTTTAGGGGTCGCAAACAGACACCCCTCTGTCTTTAGGGGTCGCAAACAGACACCCCTCTGTCTTTAGGGGTCGCAAACAGACACCCCTCTGTCTTTAGGGGTCGCAAACAGACACCCCTCTGTCTTTAGGGGTCGCAAACAGACACCCCTCTGTCTTTAGGGGTCGCAAACAGACACCCCTCTGTCTTTAGGGGTCGCAAACAGACACCCCTCTGTCTTTAGGGGTCGCGAACAGACACCCCTCTGTCTTTAGGGGTCGCGAACAGACACCCCTCTGTCTTTAGGGGTTGCAAACAGACACCCCTCTGTCTTTAGGGGTCGCAAACAGACACCCCTCTGTCTTTAGGGGTCGCAAACAGACACCCCTCTGTCTTTAGAGGTCGCAAACAGACACCCCTCTGTCTTTAGGGGTCGCAAACAGACACCGCTCTGTCTTTAGGGGTCGCAAACAGACACCCCTCTGTCTTTAGGGGTCATGAACAGACACCCCTCTGTCTTTAGGGGTCGCAAACAGACACCCCTCTGTCTTTAGGGGTCGCGAACAGACACCCCTCTGTCTTTAGGGGTCGCAAACAGACACCCCTCTGTCTTTAGGGGTCATGAACAGACACCCCTCTGTCTTTAGGGGTCGCGAACAGACACCCCTCTGTCTTTAGGGGTCGCAAACAGACACCCCTCTGTCTTTAGGGGTCGCGAACAGACACCCCTCTGTCTTTAGGGGTCGCAAACAGACACCCCTCTGTCTTTAGGGGTCGCGAACAGACACCCCTCTGTATTTAGGGGTCGCGAACAGACACCCCTCTGTCTTTAGGGGTCGCAAACAGACACCCCTCTGTATTTAGGGGTCGCGAACAGACACCCCTCTGTCTTTAGGGGTCGCAAACAGACACCCCTCTGTCTTTAGGGGTCATGAGCCAAAAAGGTTGAGAACCACGTGTCTAGAGGGTTTGGACCTGATGACAATTGTGCCAATTTGCTTAGTAGACAACCCTGTTAAAATGGGACAACGCACAGACCAGTTAATCTTACCTTCTGAACAGGGGTGTCTGGTTGTTATTTCTTTTATTTGCTATTTCCATTCATAATCCATCGAGGGAGCCTGATGTTATCATTGGGAATGGGTCTGATATCGCAAAAGTCCAATAGCGCCGCCTAACGCCTTGCGGCCGGTGTTGCACATCCTTGGAAACTCTCTGGCTTGGCCTGTACGTCGATCTAAAAAGTCCGGTCCGGGTTTTCCTAGTCAGGCATGGCAAGCGGTTATAACACATGGATTGAGGATAATCAAGCACTCCCGATTCATGATCTTTGGTGGATTATGTTGGCAACACGATCGACATCAATACTTGGAATGGCGATCAGATAATTGGAATATTCTTTTTGCACTACATCCTAGTCAAGGTAAGGGCTATATGGTATCAATCTTGCGTTGATCCGAGCATGCCTTCATTGTGATCCGAAAGTGTTACTGTAACGTTACTCCACAACGTATGCCGTTGGTGACGATCGAAGCATAGAACGCCCCCCCCACCCTTTCATGCATGCATGATGAAACATAATACCGATAATATAGTGTTGATTTCAGATCGATTGTTGATCCAGGTGAGGAATGCCACGGTTTCTAGTGAAATGCGTTTCATGGGATTACACAGAATTACTCTAAAACTATACTCATATTCACCACGGTATAAAACGGGAATGTATGGATGAAAAAATTATTTCTTTTTCACAAATTGAACGATAGATACTCGATGTCAAATGGGCAATAGCTTTATATCCATAGCTATGATATTTAATATAGTTTTAGCCCTGCAAACACCGGCATGTAGCCCCATTCATTAAAGCGTTGGCACACACGGCCATACGGCCCACAGCGACCTCTGGCGCTGAATGTGTTAATAATGGTAATAATAATAATAATACACTTTATTTGTATAGATTAGATTATTCACTTAATTGTCATTACACAGTAAGACAGTGCAACGAGATCGTGTACGACGTCCAACCAGGACGTGACCATCAACAGTCAGTTGCAATATAAGACACATATAAATAAAACTGTACAGTAAAGTGCAATGGTTAGCACAATGTGCGATGGTGAGAATACAAAATAACTATTAAAATAATAATTCTACATACTGTAAGCTATGGCTATATACACAGGTATACAGTGAGGTGCAGTGGAGTTTTGATTCAGAAGTCTGACAGCTGAGGGGAAGAAACTATTCGTGGTCCTGTTGTTTCTGCCTGGGAGGCTGCAGTAGCGTGTGCCCCAGAGAGAGGACCCCGCAGGCGGGTAGCGTGCCCCAGAGAGAGGACCCCGCAGGCGGGTAGCGTGCCCCAGAGAGAGGACCCCGCAGGCGGGTAGCGTGCCCCAGAGAGAGGACCCCGCAGGCGGGTAGCGTGCCCCAGAGAGAGGACCCCGCAGGCGGGTAGCGTGCCCCAGAGAGAGGACCCCGCAGGCGGGTAGCGTGCCCCTGAGAGAGGACCCCGCAGGCGGGTAGCGTGCCCCAGAGAGAGGACCCCGCAGGCGGGTAGCGTGCCCCAGAGAGAGGACCCCGCAGGCGGGTAGCGTGCCCCAGAGAGAGGACCCCGCAGGCGGGTAGCGTGCCCCAGAGAGAGGACCCCGCAGGCGGGTAGCGTGCCCCAGAGAGAGGACCCCGCAGGCGGGTAGCGTGCCCCAGAGAGAGGACCCCGCAGGCGGGTAGCGTGCCCCTGAGAGAGGACCCCGCAGGCGGGTAGCGTGCCCCAGAGAGAGGACCCCGCAGGCGGGTAGCGTGCCCCAGAGAGAGGACCCCGCAGGCGGGTAGCGTGCCCCAGAGAGAGGACCCCGCAGGCGGGTAGCGTGCCCCTGAGAGAGGACCCCGCAGGCGGGTAGCGTGCCCCAGAGAGAGGACCCCGCAGGCGGGTAGTGTGCCCCTGAGAGAGGACCCCGCAGGCGGGTAGCGTGCCCCTGAGAGAGGACCCCGCAGGCGGGTAGCGTGCCCCAGAGAGAGGACCCCGCAGGCGGGTAGCGTGCCCCTGAGAGAGGACCCCGCAGGCGGGTAGCGTGCCCCTGAGAGAGGACCCCGCAGGCGGGTAGCGTGCCCCAGAGAGAGGACCCCGCAGGCGGGTAGCGTGCCCCAGAGAGAGGACCCCGCAGGCGGGTAGCGTGCCCCAGAGAGAGGACCCCGCAGGCGGGTAGCGTGCCCCTGAGAGAGGACCCCGCAGGCGGGTAGCGTGCCCCTGAGAGAGGACCCCGCAGGCGGGTAGCGTGCCCCAGAGAGAGGACCCCGCAGGCGGGTAGCGTGCCCCAGAGAGAGGACCCCGCAGGCGGGTAGCGTGCCCCAGAGAGAGGACCCCGCAGGCGGGTAGCGTGCCCCAGAGAGAGTACCGCGCAGGCGGGTGAACAGTCCATGGTTGGGGTGAGAAGCGTCTCTGATGATGTTCCGTGCTCTCCCTGAGCACCGCTTCTCATAGATTGATGAGATGGGGGGGGGGGGGGGGGGAGGAGTGGGGCCTTGGTGATGCGTTGGTGATGTTCACTACCCTCTGCAGTGATTTCCGGTCCTTAACGGTGCAGTTGCCGTACCAGACTGAGAGGCAGGTGGTGAGGATGCTCTAAATCGTACAGCGATAAAAGTTCACTAGCACGCGAGGGGGTGGGTGGAGTTTGGCCAACTTCCTCAGGAAGAAGAGGCGCTTGTGGGCAAAGATAGTTAGCTCAAAGCTATTCCGGACAGTTTTCATCAACTTCCTGTCATTTAGAAATATGATTTTATAGTGAAAATCATTACCAAAACGTCCGGAAAAACCTCACGGGAGCATTATAGACTGTCATACAAATGTACAAATGCCATAAGGTGGCAAGAAATGCACTATAAACAATACTTTGCAGCGTCGTTTCTTGCGCTAGCTTCTGTTAGCCAGTATTAGCCTTAATTAGCGTGAGCAAGTAAACTAACAGTGAACGTTTTTACATGAAATACAGCCCAAAAACCCTGCTGACAAACGTTTGCTTATTAAATACATTCTATACTATAATAATACAAACGTTTCATTGCCTCTCTGTGACGACAAAGTTGTTTAAATAAGGGGAGAAAAGTAGCTAAAACCAATGTATTTGGATGGGACAGGAAGTACCATTGGCAACCGGAAGTCAGCCGGAAGTGCCGACTTTCAGGTTGTGCAAGTGGAGAATAGTCATGTAAAAAAAAATAAAAATCTGTTGTGTTTTGGTTTTACGACAGTCGCAGTGTTTGGCAACCCCGTCTCTCACGGCGCGTCATCTCGTTGGCTTGTTTACCAACGTGACATCCGCGACACGCTCTTCTTCTGCTCTGTCTCTGCTCTCGCATGAGGGCACCATAGATATATATAGAACACTAGATAGCTTAATGCGGAGTCACCAGCGTCACTGAACCGCTGCCATCTTGGGAGAGTCAGCCTTGAGTGAGAGTGAGTGAGCTGCACAGACAAAAATACTCATAACTCGCTGAAATATTGACGGATTTACAAACGGGTTGGTTTGCTATAAACATCAAAGATGTAGTTATGATACTAAACATTTTAAAGATGTTTTTTTTTACAAACCGCTTGAATCATAGCCACGTTAATAATGCTTGTAATAAACCAAACCGTTTGTAAATCCGTAAAATATTTCAGCGAGTTGAGTATTTTTGTCTGTGCAGCTCACTCACTCTCACTCAAGGCTGACTCCCAAGATGGCGGCGGTTCAGTGACGTCGCTCTCCATTGGCCGGCAGCGCGGGCAAGCTATCTAGTGTTCTATATATATCTATGGAGGGCACGCTGAATAGGGCCCAGCTGCAGCGCCGGATAATCCTTGCATGCTGAATGTAGAGTTTAAGGTCCAGCTGCAGCGCCGGAGAATCCTTGCTGGAGCTGGAGGCTACTCGAGTATACACACAGACAGTGGAGCTGTTTGCAGATAGCAAGCATTTTGACTTGTTGCGTGGTGGCGATGTTTTGCAGATAATACAACTACAAGTATGATTATATAATATATATATTTTATTAAAAAAAATTTTTTTATATAAAATACATTTATTTATTTTTTTAATCAAAAAAAATTTGGCAGGTAAGAAATATGCTTGGCGGGTAGATTCTTCCCATCTACCCGCCACTGGCCGGTGAGTCAAAAAGTTTATTTCGCTCCCACAGTGTGTGTGTGTGTGTGTGTGTGTGTGTGTGTGTGTGTGTGTGTGTGTGTGTGTGTGTGTGTGTGTGTGTGTGTGTGTGTGTGTGTGTGTGTGTGTGTAACCAGTAGAATCGAGACCCTAGTAGTAGTCTCTTTTAAAAGTATGAACTGGCCAATATAATAAAAAAATATGAATATAGAATATAAAAATAATATAACATGTACAAATTATTAATGATAAATAATGGAAAAGTAAAAGGTAGTATTTGTTTAAGAATGTTGATATAGACTAACTAATGAAAAAGAACAATATTATCTTTCCCACAGGATGTTGCCACACGATGGGGCACTAAGCAGAAGATGATAGAGAGGGTGCTGGAGCAACTCCCAGCCATAAGAAGTGTCCTGGTTCAAGACCGAAAACATGACCACCTCAACCCAACCTGGCAGGATGTTGATGTGTTGGAGTCCATCAACGCAGCAATGAAACCAGTGGCTGACTTGACAGACATCCTCTCAGGAGAAAAATATGTCACAGTGTCCTCAGTTAAGCCTGTGCTGGAACTGATTAAAGGTGACCTTCTCTCTACAGGCCCCGATGACACTGCACTGACAGCCACTATCAAAGAAAACATGTGCAGGGTCCTGACTGGAAAATACAGCTCACCTGCAATCCAAGACCTGCTGAGAAAGGCCACCATCTTAGATCCAAGGTACCGTGGCAGCATGGAGGAGGCAGAGGCATTGGATGATGTCAAACTTAAACTTGTGCAAGAACTACTGGACTTAAAAGAGCCAGAAGGAAGTGGAGAAGGTACCAGAGCTGCAGCTGCTGGAGGACATGATGAAGCTCCTGCTGCAGCCGCCAAGAAGAAGAAGCTGAGTGACCTTCTTCGAAACAGAAGAACAGGTCAGGCCCAGGCTGGAGTTCCAAAAAGAGTGCAGGCTGATGCAGAGCTGACCAAGTTTCTCCAAGAAGATGCACTTGATGCATCTTCTGATCCCTTGATGTGGTGGCGTGATAATCAAAGAAGGTATCCTTTGATGGCCAAATTAGCACAAAAATACATGTGCATTTGTGCAACAAGCACCAGCTCAGAGAGAATGTTTAGCACAGCTGGCAACATCGCTACTCCTCAGAGATCCTGCCTTAAACCACACAACGTCAACATGTTGCTGTTTCTTGCTAGAAATCTGCCAAACTGAAGTAGCTACAGATTTGCACATGGCCTGTTGATGCATCTGGCTGCTTTGATTAATATCAAGTATTTTTATGTCGTTATTCTGCACTTTTTTTTTTTTTTTTTACAAAGGTACTCCTACTGTAACTGGATTGGCAGTGTTGCCTGTTAAGGAATGTATGACTCTTACATCTGTGCCTTATTTAAGTGCAAACTGTGCAATACATTTGACTTGATTTATCCATTGCATTTATTGTTTTTGGTTGTGTGTGTTTTTTTATTCAAGTGCAATGTTTGCTAACAGAGACTGAGAGTCCATTTTATTTATTGTTTTTGTTTTTTATTCAAGTGCAATTTTTGCCAACAGAGACAGAGTCTATTTTATATATTGTTTTTTATTACAGTGCATTTTTGTTAACAGAGGCTGAGAGTCCATTTTATATATTGTTTTTTATTACAGTGCATTTTTGTTAACAGAGGCTGAGAGTCCATTTTATATATTGTTTTTGTTTTTTATTACAGTGCATTTTTGTGAACAGAGGCTGAGAGTCCATTTTATTGTTTTCGGTTGTTTTATTTATTTAGGATATTTAAAATGTCTTCCAATGTTAAATAAAAGTTTATTGCACTTTGAAACGGTGTCCTTGCATTATTATGCTATTATCATTATATTTGTGAATTTTTAAAAGAAAATTGAGAACTTTTGGGAAATAATAAAAAAAAGAAATCCAAAAAAAAACATCTCGAACCGGTCGCAATAATATCGCTTATCGCGATATTTTTGGGGGCAATTAATCGCCCAGCAAAATGTGTTATCGTGGCAGGCCTAGTTTATGCATTCGCAAATATGAGAGCTCTGTCATTGAAGTGGGTGGTGGCACGCAACAGCGTTCACCCTGATGTAAACAAAACAAGTCATTGATAAGCAACGGCCATATTAGACACATAGCCATAATTTAAGATATAGTTTATGCATTTGCAAATATGAGAGCTCTGTCATTGAAGTGGGTGGTGGCACGCAACAGCGTTCACCCTGATGTAAACAAAACAAGTCATTGATAAGCAACGGCCATATTAGACACATAGCCATAATTTAAGATATAGTTTATGCATTTGCAAATATGAGAGCTCTGTCATTGAAGTGGGTGGTGGCAGCGTAACAGCGTTCACCCTGATGTAAAGTAGCGATTTTTTATTGGTTTGTCATGACAAACCAATTACATAATCCGACATATGTGTAAAGAAACAACATATTCCAGTTAAGGGTATATTTTTTTAATGATTCATTACGGTATAAATTAGGTTAACTGGAGCTGCGTATTGCTGGCTCTCATATTTGCAAATGCAACAGCGTTCACCCTGATGTAAACAAAACAAGTCATTGATAAGCGACGGCCATATTAGACACATAGCCATAATTTAAGATATAGTTTATGCATTCACAAATATGAGAGCTCTGTCATTGAAGGCGCTTGTCGCGGCTCATGCGCGGGCGTACGCGATAACTGGCGGCGATAAGGGGGGCGTGCTAGCGTAGGGTCACGTGGGCTTAGTGGCCAATCAGAGGAACCCGGAAACCGAACAGCGTTGTAGAAGGCATAGACGCCGCCCGGACCAATATAATCGACGCACAGCCCCATACACAGTCTCAAAGGAAGTGCAATACTTGCCGCATCCCACCAGGCAGCAGTATTGGACTTTTGCAATCTCAGACTCATTCCCTATTCCCTAACACCAGGCTCCCTAGATGGATAATGAATGGAAATAGCGAATAAAAGAAATAACGATCAAATAACGTATATATACGTGGTTGGTGTTCAACGATTGGCAGCCAATAACGTATATAATCGCTGTTGGCAGGGAAAGAGACTAGAGTTAATGTCGTTGTTTACATGTTGCATGCATGTATCCCCTCCCTACTTCCACATGTCCCCACGTGGAATGCACCTGATTGGATAAATGACTCTAGTGTGACATCTAGTGGCTGAATGTTATCTATAGCAGTGTTTCTCAACTGGTGGGTCGCGACCCAAAAGTGGGTGTAAAAAAAAAATGTTGCACTCTTTGTGAAAGTGGCTTCTCAGCTCTGGTCCAGCCGAAGACAAAGCAGAGGAACAGATTGGACATTGAGCATGACCTCAGAGTTGCTTTGTCTACCATCACCCCAGACTTTGAGACTCAGGAGCAAACAACATCCCCAGTTATCCCATTAGGTCCATGGGATGTTAAGCTTTGATGAACATTGTTACTCAGCTGATAGAGTTGTACCCTTCCTGATGACTTGTCGTACAGAACTTGTAAGTCACTTTGGATAAAAGCGTCAGCTAAATGACTAAATGTATATGTAAAATGTAATGTGAGCTAAGAAGGATATATAATTTATTATTATTATTTATTATTATTTTATTTCATTGGATTTTTAGCCCTAGTTGCACTTGTGTTGCACTTGTTGTGTTTATTTCATGTTTTTAACAGTGCATGAAAGATTGCGTATTACTGCAAAATAAAAAAATCATAGTGGTTCAAAAATCTGGGTCGCGACTTAATGACTAAGGAAAATGTTTGGGTCCCGAGGCGAGACCAGTTGAGAACCACTGGTTTATAGCACCTTGAAATATATTCAACATACTGTAAGTGAGGAGGAAGAGGAGGAGGAGGAGGAGGAGGAAGAGGAGGAGGAGGAGGAGGAGGAGGAGGAAGAGGAGGAGGAGGAGGAGGAGGAGAAGGAGGAGGAGGAGGAAGAGGAGGAGGAGGAGGAGGAGGAGGAAGAGGAGGAGGAGGAGGAGGAAGAGGAGGAGGAGGAGAAGGAGGAGGAGGAGGAAGAGGAGGAGGAGGAGGAGGAGGAGGAAGAGGAGGAGGAGGAGGAGGAGGAGGAGGAGGAGGAGAAGGAGGAGGAGGAGGAAGAGGAGGAGGAGGAGGAGGAGGAAGAGGAGGAAGAGGAGGAGGAGGAGGAGAAGGAGGAGGAAGAGGAGGTGAGGTAGGTACCCTTGTGTGTTGAGCCTGCACCCCTGTGTTGGTGAGGAGGAGGAGGAGGAAGAGGAGGAGGAGGAAGAGGAGGAGGAAGAGGAGGAAGAGAAGGGGGAAGACGAGGAGGAAGAGGAGGTGAGGAGGAGGAAGATGAGGAGGAAGAGGCGGAGGAGGAGGAAGAGGAGGAAGAGGAGGAAAAGGAGATGAGGATGAGGAGGAAGAGGAGGAGGAAGAAGAGGAGGAGGAAGAGGAGGAAGAGGAGGAAGAGGAGGAGGAGAGGTAGTACCGTTGTGTGTGGAGCCTGCACCCCTGTGTTGGTGAGGAGGAAGAGGAAGAGGCGGAGGAAGAGGAGGAAGAAGAGGAGTAGGAAGAGGAGGAGGAAGAAGAGGAGGAAGAAGAGGAGGAGGAGAGGTAGTACCGTTGTGTGTGGAGCCTGCGCCCCTGTGTTGGTGACTGCCGGTGTGCACCTGTCTGTGGGCCAGCTCCGGGGGGGGAGGGTCTGGCTGGACACCTGCATGGGGCTGAGGTAGCTGCTGGTCATGGGGGGCAGGGTGCGGAACATGGGCCCAAACTGGTCCGGGGAGCTCTCCTGTGGGGAGGGGGGAGGTTAGCTCTCCTGTAGGGAGGGAGGGAGGGAGGGGGGAGGTTAGCTCTCCTGTAGGGAGGGGGGAGGTTAGCTCTCCTGTAGGGAGGGAGGGAGGGGGGAGGTTAGCTCTCCTGTAGGGAGGGGGGAGGTTAGCTCTCCTGTAGGGAGGGAGGGAGGGGGGAGGTTAGCTCTCCTGGAGGGAGGGAGGGGAGGGAGGTTAGCTCTCCTGTAGGGGGGGGGGGGGGAGGGGGGAGGTTAGCTCTCCTGTAGGGAGGGGGGAGGGGGGAGGTTAGCTCTCCTGTGGGGAGGGGGGAGGTTAGCTCTCCTGTAGGGAGGGAGGGAGGGGGGAGGTTAGCTCTCCTGTAGGGGGGGGGAGGGGGGAGGTTAGCTCTCCTGTAGGGAGGGAGGGAGGGGGGAGGTTAGCTCTCCTGTAGGGGGGGGGAGGGGGGAGGTTAGCTCTCCTGTAGGGAGGGAGGGAGGGGGGAGGTTAGCTCTCCTGTAGGGAGGGAGGGAGGGGGGAGGTTAGCTCTGCTGTAGGGAGGGAGGGAGGGAGGGGGGAGGTTAGCTCTCCTGTAGGGAGGGGGGGAGGGGGGAGGTTAGCTCTCCTGTAGGGAGGGAGGGAGGGGGGAGGTTAGCTCTCCTGTAGGGGGGGGGGGGGGGGAGGGGGGAGGTTAGCTCACCTGGAGGGAGGGATGGAGGGAGGGGGGAGGTTAGCTCTCCTGTAGGGAGGGGGGAGGTTAGCTCTCCTGTAGGGGGGGAGGGGGGGGAGGTTAGCTCTCCTGTAGGGAGGGGGGGAGGGGGGAGGTTAGCTCTCCTGTAGGGGGGGAGGGGGGGGAGGTTAGCTCTCCTGTAGGGAGGGGGGAGGTTAGCTCTCCTGTAGGGGGGAGGGGGGGGGGGAGGTTAGCTCTCCTGTAGGGAGGGGGGAGGTTAGCTCTCCTGTAGGGAGGGAGGGAGGGGGGAGGTTAGCTCTCCTGTAGGGAGGGAGGGAGGGGGGGGAGGTTAGCTCTCCTGTAGGGGGGGAGGTTAGCTCTCCTGTAGGGGGGGGGGGGTTAGCTCTCCTGTAGGGAGGGAGGGAGGGGGGGGGGAGGTTAGCTCACCTGTAGGGAGGGGGGGGAGGTTAGCTCACCTGTAGGGAGGGGGGGAGGGGGGAGGTTAGCTCTCCTGTAGGGGGGGGGGAGGGGGGAGGTTAGCTCTCCTGTAGGGGGGGGGGAGGGGGGAGGTTAGCTCTCCTGTAGGGAGGGGGGGGAGGGGGGAGGTTAGCTCTCCTGTAGGGAGGGGGGAGGTTAGCTCTCCTGTAGGGAGGGAGGGAGGGGGGAGGTTAGCTCTCCTGTAGGGAGGGGGGAGGTTAGCTCTCCTGTGGGGAGGGGGGAGGTTAGCTCTCCTGTAGGGAGGGGGGAGGTTAGCTCTCCTGTAGGGAGGGAGGGAGGGGGGAGGTTAGCTCTCCTGTAGGGAGGGAGGGAAGGGGGAGGTTAGCTCTCCTGGAGGGAGGGGAGGGAGGTTAGCTCTCCTGTAGGGGGGGGGGGGAGGGGGGAGGTTAGCTCTCCTGTAGGGAGGGGGGAGGGGGGAGGTTAGCTCTCCTGTGGGGAGGGGGGAGGTTAGCTCTCCTGTAGGGAGGGAGGGAGGGGGGAGGTTAGCTCTCCTGTAGGGGGGGGGAGGGGGGAGGTTAGCTCTCCTGTAGGGAGGGAGGGAGGGGGGAGGTTAGCTCTCCTGTAGGGGGGGGGAGGGGGGAGGTTAGCTCTCCTGTAGGGGGGGGGGGGAGGGGGGAGGTTAGCTCTCCTGTAGGGAGGGAGGGAGGGGGGAGGTTAGCTCTCCTGTAGGGGGGGGAGGGGGGAGGTTAGCTCTCCTGTAGGGAGGGAGGGAGGGGGGAGGTTAGCTCTCCTGTAGGGAGGGAGGGAGGGGGGAGGTTAGCTCTCCTGTAGGGAGGGAGGGAGGGGGGAGGTTAGCTCTCCTGTAGGGGGGGGGGGAGGGGGGAGGTTAGCTCACCTGGAGGGAGGGATGGAGGGAGGGGGGAGGTTAGCTCTCCTGTAGGGAGGGGGGAGGGGGGAGGTTAGCTCTCCTGTAGGGGGGGAGGGGGGGGAGGTTAGCTCTCCTGTAGGGAGGGGGGGAGGGGGGAGGTTAGCTCTCCTGTCGGGGGGGAGGGGGGGGAGGTTAGCTCTCCTGTAGGGAGGGGGGAGGTTAGCTCTCCTGTAGGGGGGAGGGGGGGGGGAGGTTAGCTCTCCTGTAGGGAGGGGGGAGGTTAGCTCTCCTGTAGGGGGGGGGGGAGGTTAGCTCTCCTGTAGGGAGGGGGGAGGTTAGCTCTCCTGTAGGGAGGGAGGGAGGTTAGCTCTCCTGTAGGGGGGGGGGGTTAGCTCTCCTGTAGGGGAGGGGGGAGGTTAGCTCTCCTGTAGGGAGGGAGGGGGGGAGGTTAGCTCACCTGTAGGGAGGGGGGGGGGGGTTAGCTCACCTGTAGGGAGGGGGGGAGGGGGGAGGTTAGCTCTCCTGTAGGGGGGGGGGGGAGGGGGGAGGTTAGCTCTCCTGTAGGGGGGGGGGAGGGGGGAGGTTAGCTCTCCTGTAGGGAGGGGGGGAGGGGGGAGGTTAGCTCTCCTGTAGGGAGGGGGGAGGTTAGCTCTCCTGTAGGGGGGGAGGGGGGAGGTTAGCTCTCCTGTAGGGAGGGGGGAGGTTAGCTCTCCTGTAGGGGGGGGAGGTTAGCTCTCCTGTAGGGAGGGGGGGAGGTTAGCTCTCCTGTAGGGAGGGGGGGAGGTTAGCTCTCCTCTCCTGTAGGGAGGGGGGAGGTTAGCTCTCCTGTAGGGAGGGGGGAGGTTAGCTCTCCTGTAGGGGGGGGAGGTTAGCTCTCCTGTAGGGAGGGGGGGAGGTTAGCTCTCCTGTAGGGAGGGGGGGGGGTTAGCTCTCCTCTCCTGTAGGGAGGGGGGAGGTTAGCTCTCCTGTAGGGAGGGGGGAGGTTAGCTCTCCTGTAGGGGGGGGAGGTTAGCTCTCCTGTAGGGAGGGGGGGGAGGTTAGCTCTCCTGTAGGGGGGGAGGTTAGCTCTCCTGTAGGGGGGGAGGTTAGCTCTCCTGTAGGGAGGGGGGGGGTTAGCTCTCCTGTAGGGGGGGAGGTTAGCCCCTGTAAATGTCCTAACACAACCCCCTCCAATGTACAGTTTCTTCCCCCTCAAATGTATATACTCTCTTTTTTAAACTCTTTTTGTATCACAAACAGTACTGTATTTGTAAATCTGGTATGTCATAAATGTATAGATGTAGCAGTACTGTCTATCTGTATGTCATAAATGTTATGATGAGTTGAAAATGGGGGACCCTGATGTAAACAAGACGAAAGTCTTTCTCTGATCTGCATCCCCTTAACAATTGTGTGTATTGAGCCGTACTGTACTGTACCCATTCTGCAATCTGTTAATACAATGTTCAATCAATCAATCAATCAATCAAACCCACCCTCTCTCTCCTGCGCACCCGGGCCGAGAGGCTCCTCTGCAGGGTAGCCGTGGTGGTGTTCACCCCTGACCCCAGCAGCTCCAGGTAGGACTTCTCCAGGTTGTCCTCCATCACGTCTCCTTCCTCCAGCGTCAGGTCGCTGCAGCCCTGGTCTCTGGGCCGGGCCAGGACCAGCATGTGACAGCCCCCGCAGGTCGCCTGGGGTCAGGGAGGGACACACACACACACACACACACACACATTAGGACAGGGAGATCAGGGTGGGTGATTGTTAATCGACAATCTCAAACTCCACCCTCTTTCTCCCGATCCTCCAATCGCAGCTGCCGGGGAAAGCAACAGTTGTAATTGGAGAATCAGGAAAAAAGGGCGGGGTTTTGAGATTTGAGGTCAATTTAGAACAATAATTGAGGGCAGATTTCGCCCCTTGTGACCCTGTTTCAGCAGCTCTGTCAGAGAGATAAATGTGAAGCATTTATACAACAGGCGATACAATTCTGTCGGTCGGCTCGCAAAAAAAGGCGGTCGCCCGGCTAAAATCGCCCGCCGTGTGCGGAGACCTTTAGATCTAACATGTTTCTGTTTATCTATAAGATCTAACATGTTTCTGTTTATCTATAAGATCTAACATGTTTCTGTTTATCTATAAGATCTAACATGTTTCTGTTTATCTATAAGATCTAACATGTTTCTGTTTATCTATAAGATCTAACATGTTTATCTATAAGATCTAACATGTTTCTGTTTATCTATAAGATCTAACATGTTTCTGTTTATCTATAAGATCTAACATGTTTCTGTTTATCTATAAGATCTAACATGTTTATCTATAAGATCTAACATGTTTCTGTTTATCTATAAGATCTAACATGTTATCTATAAGATCTAACATGTTTCTGTTTATCTATAAGATCTAACATGTTTCTGTTTATCTATAAGATCTAACATGTTTATCTATAAGATCTAACATGTTTCTGTTTATCTATAAGATCTAACATGTTTATCTATAAGATCTAACATGTTTATCTATAAGATCTAACATGTTTCTGTTTATCTATAAGATCTAACATGTTTATCTATAAGATCTAACATGTTTATCTATAAGATCTAACATGTTTCTGTTTATCTATAAGATCTAACATGTTTCTGTTTATCTATAAGATCTAACATGTTTCTGTTTATCTATAAGATCTAACATGTTTATCTATAAGATCTAACATGTTTCTGTTTATCTATAAGATCTAACATGTTTCTGTTTATCTATAAGATCTAACATGTTTATCTATAAGATCTAACATGTTTCTGTTTATCTATAAGATCTAACATGTTTATCTATAAGATCTAACATGTTTCTGTTTATCTATAAGATCTAACATGTTTCTGTTTATCTATAAGATCTAACATGTTTATCTATAAGATCTAACATGTTTCTGTTTATCTATAAGATCTAACATGTTTATCTATAAGATCTAACATGTTTATCTATAAGATCTAACATGCTTCTGTTTATCTATAAGATCTAACATGTTATCTATAAGATCTAACATGTTTCTGTTTATCTATAAGATCTAACATGTTTCTGTTTATCTATAATATCTAACATGTTTCTGTTTATCTATAAGATCTAACATGTTTCTGTTTATCTATAAGATCTAACATGTTTCTGTTTATCTAAAAGATCTAACATGTTTATCTATAAGATCTAACATGTTTCTGTTTATCTATACGATCTAACATGTTTCTGTTTATCTATAAGATCTAACATGTTTCTGTTTATCTATAAGATCTAACATGTTTATCTATAAGATCTAACATGTTTCTGTTTATCTATAAGATCTAACATGTTATCTATAAGATCTAACATGTTTCTGTTTATCTATAAGATCTAACATGTTTCTGTTTATCTATAAGATCTAACATGTTTATCTATAAGATCTAACATGTTTCTGTTTATCTATAAGATCTAACATGTTTATCTATAAGATCTAACATGTTTATCTATAAGATATAACATGTTTCTGTTTATCTATAAGATCTAACATGTTTATCTATAAGATCTAACATGTTTATCTATAAGATCTAACATGTTTATCTATAAGATCTAACATGTTTAAGATAAGATAAGATAAGATAAGATATTCCTTTATTAATCCCCTTGGGGAAATTCATGACACACACATACAGCTCAACGTCTCATAAATGATATTAACAACAACTTATCTATAAGATCTAACATGTTTCTGTTTATCTATAAGATCTAACATGTTTCTGTTTATCTATAAGATCTAACATGTTTATCTATAAGATCTAACATGTTTATCTATAAGATCTAACATGTTTCTGTTTATCTATAAGATCTAACATGTTTATCTATAAGATCTAACATGTTTATCTATAAGATCTAACATGCTTCTGTTTATCTATAAGATCTAACATGTTTATCTATAAGATCTAACATGTTTATCTATAAGATCTAACATGCTTCTGTTTATCTATAAGATCTAACATGTTTATCTATAAGATCTAACATGTTTATCTATAAGATCTAACATGTTTCTGTTTATCTATAAGATCTAACATGTTTATCTATGAGATCTAACATGTTTATCTATAAGATCTAACATGTTTCTGTTTATCTATAAGATCTAACATGTTTATCTATAAGATCTAACATGTTTATCTATAAGATCTAACATGTTTATCTATAAGATCTAACATGTTTATCTATAAGATAATAATAATAATAATAATAATAATAATAATAATAATAATAATAATAATAATAATAATAATAATAATAATAATAATAATAATAATAATAATAATAATAATAATAATAATAATAATAATAATAATAATAATAATAATAATAATAATAATAATAACATACACACACCAAAGCCACCTACCGCCTGCACGTTATACTTGAGGAAGCGTGGGCAGAGAGTTGGTTTGAACTGGTTGGTGAAGTTCTCCTCTCCCAGACCCAGCTTCCCGTGCCTTCCATCTCCGAACGTGTAGAGGAGGCCGCCATCTGGGGAACCATGGCAACCATTAATCAACCACATAATAATAATAACAATAATAATAATAATAATAATAATAATAATAATAATAATAATAATAATAATAATAATAATAATAATAATAATAATAATAATAATAATAATAATAATAATAATAATAATAATAATAATAATAATAATAATAATAATAATAATAATAATACATGTGTAGTGCTGTCAGGCGATTAAAAAAAGTTATCTAATTAATTACAGGATTTGTAATTAATTAATCTAATTAATCGCATTTTAATCGCATAACCATTTTAGGCCTGATATTTTATATTCTATAATCATATTTCAAATTGCATGTGTCCGGATGGCAGAATTCAGTACTGTATCTACAAAACCTTCTGTTTAATCATCTTCCTTTTATTCATTTGCTTAGATTTTTCAGGTCTGGTCAATTTAGCATGGTGTTATTCACAGTCAAAAAAATTAATAATAAAAACAATGTAATTGATATTCTCATCTGGTTCATTACAATTTACTCAAGCCTCGTAACAGACACAGTATTTCTGACACTGGGAATAATAGTAATAATAATTCATTTAATTTATATAGCGCTTCTCAATAACCCGAAGTCGCTGACAGTAGTCGGGAGCAGGGGTACAAACAAAGAGACGAAAGCAAAGAAACAAAACAAAACAACAAAGAAACAAAAACAAAGGAACATGAGATCCATAGATGTCCCTAGAATCAGATACCAAGAACATGCAAATGGACCATATTAAAAAAAAGTCTGTACATGTTTATTCTACGTTGTTATGGAATGAATGAGGTTTAAAAATAAATAAAAATAAAAATAATTATTAGAATTTTTTTTTATTAGTTTTTAGTTAATTTTCATAACGCAATAATTTGCGGTGTAATTAATGAATCTAATTAACGCGATAAACTGACAGCCCTATTCGTTTTATTTATATAGCGCTTCTCAAGAACCCGAAGTCGCTGATGGACACATGTCAAATCAAACCCATCTGAGAAACCATGGCAACCAGTCAGTCACGTGATAGGATCAGCTAAACGGCACTGGGGCCGCCTCTAGCGTCCGTCTACCTGTGATGGCGGCCGTGTGGTTCTCCCCGCAGGACACATGGAGGACGCGCCCCTTCCTGAAGTGGTCCACGGCGCGGGGGAGGCGGGACTCAAAGATGAACGTCCCGTGGGCCAAACGTGTACACCCCGTCCACTAGGGGGAGACAGAGGGAGACACTACATGAATCACCTCCTCCTCTAGGGGGAGACAGAGGGAGACACTACATTAATCACCTCGCCCTCTGGTGGTGGAGGGAGACACTACATTAATCACCTCGCCCTCTGGTGGTGGAGGGAGACACTACATGAATCATCCACTAGAGGGAGACACTACATTAATCACCTCGCCCTCTGGTGGTGGAGGGAGACACTACATTAATCACCTCACCCTCTGGTGGTGGAGGGAGACACTACATTAATCATCCACTAGAGGGAGACACTACATTAATTACCTCGCCTTCTGGTGGTGGAGGGAGACACTACATTAATCACCTCACCCTCTGGTGGTGGAGGGAGACACTACATTAATCACCTCGCCCTCTGGTGGTGGAGGGAGACACTACATTAATCACCTCACCCTCTGGTGGTGGAGGGAGACACTACATTAATCACCTCGCCCTCTGGTGGTGGAGGGAGACACTACATTAATCACCTCGCCCTCTGGTGGAGGGAGACACTACATTAATCACCTCACCCTCTGGTGGTGGAGGGAGACACTACATTAATCACCTCACCCTCTGGTGGTGGAGGGAGACACTACATGAATCATCCACTAGAGGGAGACACTACATTAATCACCTCGCCCTCTGGTGGAGGGAGACACTACATTAATCACCTCACCCTCTGGTGGTGGTGGTGGGAGACACTACATTAATCATCCACTAGAGGGAGACACTACATTAATCACCTCACCCTCTGGTGGTGGAGGGAGACACTACATTAATCACCTCGCCCTCTGGTGGTGGAGGGAGACACTACATTAATCACCTCGCCCTCTGGTGGTGGAGGGAGACACTACATTAATCACCTCACCCTCTGGTGGTGGAGGGAGACACTACATTAATCATCCACTAGAGGGAGACACTACATTAATCACCTCACCCTCTGGTGGTGGGAGACACTACATTAATCATCCACTAGAGGGAGACACTACATTAATCACCTCACCCTCTGGTGGTGGAGGGAGACACTACATTAATCATCCACTAGAGGGAGACACTACATTAATCACCTCACCCTCTGGTGGTGGTGGGAGACACTACATTAATCATCCACTAGAGGGAGACACTACATTAATCACCTCACCCTCTGGTGGTGGTGGGAGACACTACATTAATCACCTCGCCCTCTGGTGGTGGAGGGAGACACTACATTAATCACCTCACCCTCTGGTGGTGGAGGGAGACACTACATTAATCATCCACTAGAGGGAGACACTACATTAATCACCTCACCCTCTGGTGGTGGTGGGAGACACTACATTAATCATCCACTAGAGCAGGGGTCTCAAACTCAATGTACCTGGGGGCCGCTGGAGGTAGAGTCTGGGTGAGGCTGGGCCGCATCAAATATTCCACAAAAAAAGGGTTTCAAGTATTAAAAAAAAAAGTACAACTGATCCAATATTCTCAATCCTTAGCAATAACATTTCAGAACATGAACAGTTCTTCAGAACATAGGCTTCTCAGTGGTGTCAGTGGACTGAGGACTCATCCACAGCTATGGAAATGCACTGTGCATTTTTTTTATTCTAATACAAAGCTGTTTAATCAAATCACCAGCCAGTATTTCAGTTGTTCTGGTTGCTGTGCGATTTGAGGGGGCTTTGCTTTTGTTTGCCTTCAAACATGGTCTCCATCACTCAGTCATACATTCTTTTCAAATTGCCACCCTTCACAAGAGCTACCGTTTCTTGGCATAATAGTCACATTGGTTTGGTGCTGGGACTCAGGATGAATGCATATTTTTCAGTCCATTCACCTTTGAATTGCAGTCGACTTTTCTTTTACTGACCATCTTTGAAAATGGCTAGAAACTAGGCTAGTAGCTACATTTATCTCACGGAGATAAAACTGGGAGCGAGTTTACTGTAGATGCGCTGTCAACTGACTCGGACTGAAAGAGAGAGACGACTTGCATTCCATGAAGACCCGCCCTACTCCCCTACTCTGCATCTGATTCGCAGACTGTGGGTGAGGGGGGGGAACGCTGACGGGATGCTGAATGTGATTGGACCAGACCCGTACACAGACACAGACACAGACAGTGTGGCAGACAGTGCAGCCAGCCGCTTATGCAGAGCACTGCTCGCAGTCAGAGGAGATAGCGAGGATGCATTTGTCTTCCACTTTACTTGATATCACTCCGGAATCACGTTTCAACCAAGTCACTAACATAACGTTGCTGTCATGAGCCTGCGCTATGGTAGCCTACAAGTGATCAAATAAATAAAACTTCCAACTCTCGCGCAACGTCTCGGCAAACAGTAGGGCGCGGGCCGCATTAACACTACACTTTGATGTCAAGTAGGGGGCCGCAAAATATCATCCCTCGGGCCGCAATTGGCCCGCGGGCCGCGAGTTTGAGACCCCTGCACTAGAGGGAGACACTACATTAATCATCCACTAGAGGGAGACACTACATTAATCACCTCGCCCTCTGGTGGTGGTGGGAGACACTACATTAATCATCCACTAGAGCAGGGGTTCCCAAACTTTTCAGGCCGGGGCCCAGAAAATAAGGCGTCAGAGAGCCGCGGCCCAATGCACATCGTCTGGCTTTTTTTTTTTTTTTTTTTGTCAGGCGACCGATTTTTTAAGCCAAATATCACTTCAATCCTATTAAGTTAGTTCAAGTTAGTTATTCATTTATATGTGCTATTTATGAGAGGGCTAACTTGTTGCAAAATAATAATGATAATAATAATAGCCTCATTAAAATACTATTGTTGCTTCGGTTGTTTTCAGCGTTTTATGTGCATAATCTGTTATTTAGTTTGAAATGTTCGTTGAAATAAGTAGATTTTTCGTTTTTGTTTATTTATTAAGTTAATATAAAACCATATAGTCACATTTTAGAATACAATAGAATAGAATTTTAGAATACAACTAGAAACACTGTCCTGGCCTGCTTCTAAGTTCAGTGGCCTGACAAAAAAAAAAAAAAAAAAAAAAAATTTAAATCATCTCGCGGCCCATCCGTGGCTGCTCGCGGCCCACCTTTGGGTCGCGACCCCGACTTTGGGAACCACTGCACTAGAGGGAGACACTACATTAATCACCTCGTCCAATTAAAAAAAAGAAATTATGCAGTCAGGCCACTGAACTTAGAAGCAGGCCAGGCCAGTGTTTCTAGTTGCAGCAGCGCAATAGTTAGATAACCTATGTGGGGAACAACCAGGAGATCACTGCAACTCACACAAGTTGGAGAACTATATCTCTCTCTCGGCATGTGATTGGTGGAGGCGGGACCCTTACAAAAAAACTGTTGTTGCTAATCATTGACACATGCTAGCCTGTAATAATCCCCCCCAGAAAAATCTACTATGCATTTGATATATTGCAAATATATGCCATCACACACACTGGCATTTAAAGGGTTAGAATTATAAAATGAATATGTGGTGTTATGATCAGGGCTGAAGTTGAATAAAAGATTGTATTATTTTCAACCTGACATTACAAAAAAACAGAAAATCCATCGAAATCAGTGTTGTTGCTAATCATTATGCTAGCCTGTTTTTTAACAATAATTTGTGATGCCATCACAAACACTGGCATTTAAAGGGTACAAATAAAAAAATTCCTGCACCAGAATGCAGGAAATTAAGTCTTTGTAACAAGAAATGTCCTGGTGGGGGACCCCCAGACCCCCTGCTTAAAAAGTGCTCTGCACTATATTTCCTGGCCTGAATGATTTCCCCAGTCCGGCCCTGGTTAAAAGCCTCCAATGCTTATTAGTGTGTGTGCGTTTGAACGTTTGCATGTTTCAACCAAACATTTCCATTTATTAAAAAAAAAATATATATATATATTTATTATAATTTTTTTTTACCTCCTATAATAGTGGGGGTCGTGGCTCTCTGACACCGTTATTTGGGGGTCGCGGCCTGAACAGTTTGGGAACCCCTGATCTAGAGGGAGACACTACATTCATTCACTTAATCGCAATATTATATCGATACAGTGACACCAAGTATCAATATACTTACAAAGACATTTTATAATAGAAAAAGTTAATAAAAGGTGTTGCTTGACAATCCCATTTTGCTGCAATAAAATCTTAATCTTATTTTAATAGATAAAACAGATGAGATGAATACATATTTTTATTACAGAACGTTTTCTCTTCGGGACATAATTTGCAGTTGAAAAAAGGTAATACATCTCAATACATAAGTGATATTACAATATGGTGACTCTAGGATGGTGCTAATGTTGTTATGGTGTTATAGTCTATGTGACCTGTGCTGTGATCATGAGGGCCACAGTGTATAGATCATGAGGGCCACAGTGTATACATCATGAGGGCCACAGTGTATAGATCATGAGGGCCACAGTGTATACATCATGAGGGCCACAGTGTATACATCATGAGGGCCACAGTGTATACATTATGAGGGCCACAGTGTATACATCATGAGGGCCACAGTGTATACATTATGAGGGCCACAGTGTATACATCATGAGGGCCACAGTGTATACATCATGAGGGCCACAGTGTATACATCATGAGGGCCACAGTGTATACATCATGAGGGCCACAGTGTATAGATCATGAGGGCCACAGTGTATACATCATGAGGGCCACAGTGTATACATTATGAGGGCCACAGTGTATAGATCATGAGGGCCACAGTGTATAGATCATGAGGGCCACAGTGTATACATTATGAGGGCCACAGTGTATACATCATGAGGGCCACAGTGTATAGATCATGAGGGCCACAGTGTATACATCATGAGGGCCACAGTGTATACATCATGAGGGCCACAGTGTATAGATCATGAGGGCCACAGTGTATACATCATGAGGGCCACAGTGTATACATCATGAGGGCCACAGTGTATAGATCATGAGGGCCACAGTGTATAGATCATGAGGGCCACAGTGTATACATCATGAGGGCCACAGTGTATACATCATGAGGGCCACAGTGTATAGATCATGAGGGCCACAGTGTATACATCATGAGGGCCACAGTGTATACATCATGAGGGCCACAGTGTATACATCATGAGGGCCACAGTGTATACATCATGAGGGCCACAGTGTATACATCATGAGGGCCACAGTGTATACATCATGAGGGCCACAGTGTATACATCATGAGGGCCACAGTGTATAGATCATGAGGGCCACAGTGTATACATCATGAGGGCCACAGTGTATACATCATGAGGGCCACAGTGTATAGATCATGAGGGCCACAGTGTATACATCATGAGGGCCACAGTGTATACATCATGAGGGCCACAGTGTATACATCATGAGGGCCACAGTGTATAGATCATGAGGGCCACAGTGTATACATCATGAGGGCCACAGTGTATAGATCATGAGGGCCACAGTGTATACATCATGAGGGCCACAGTGTATACATCATGAGGGCCACAGTGTATACATCATGAGGGCCACAGTGTATACATCATGAGGGCCACAGTGTATACATCATGAGGGCCACAGTGTATACATCATGAGGGCCACAGTGTATACATCATGAGGGCCACAGTGTATACATCATGAGGGCCACAGTGTATAGATCATGAGGGCCACAGTGTATACATCATGAGGGCCACAGTGTATAGATCATGAGGGCCACAGTGTATAGATCATGAGGGCCACAGTGTATAGATCATGAGGGCCACAGTGTATACATCATGAGGGCCACAGTGTATAGATCATGAGGGCCACAGTGTATAGATCATGAGGGCCACAGTGTATACATCATGAGGGCCACAGTGTATACATCATGAGGGCCACAGTGTATACATCATGAGGGCCACAGTGTATACATCATGAGGGCCACAGTGTATACATCATGAGGGCCACAGTGTATACATCATGAGGGCCACAGTGTATAGATCATGAGGGCCACAGTGTATAGATCATGAGGGCCACAGTGTATACATCATGAGGGCCACAGTGTATAGATCATGAGGGCCACAGTGTATACATCATGAGGGCCACAGTGTATAGATCATGAGGGCCACAGTGTATAGATCATGAGGGCCACAGTGTATAGATCATGAGGGCCACAGTGTATACATCATGAGGGCCACAGTGTATAGATCATGAGGGCCACAGTGTATACATCATGAGGGCCACAGTGTATAGATCATGAGGGCCACAGTGTATAGATCATGAGGGCCACAGTGTATACATCATGAGGGCCACAGTGTATAGATCATGAGGGCCACAGTGTATAGATCATGAGGGCCACAGTGTATAGATCATGAGGGCCACAGTGTATACATCATGAGGGCCACAGTGTATAGATCATGAGGGCCACAGTGTATACATCATGAGGGCCACAGTGTATACATCATGAGGGCCACAGTGTATAGATCATGAGGGCCACAGTGTATACATCATGAGGGCCACAGTGTATACATCATGAGGGCCACAGTGTATAGATCATGAGGGCCACAGTGTATACATCATGAGGGCCACAGTGTATAGATCATGAGGGCCACAGTGTATACATCATGAGGGCCACAGTGTATACATCATGAGGGCCACAGTGTATACATCATGAGGGCCACAGTGTATACATCATGAGGGCCACAGTGTATACATCATGAGGGCCACAGTTTATAGATCATGAGGGTCACAGTGTATACATCATGAGGGCCACAGTGTATACATCATGAGGGCCACAGTGTATAGATCATGAGGGCCACAGTGTATACATCATGAGGGCCACAGTGTATACATCATGAGGGCCACAGTGTATAGATCATGAGGGCCACAGTGTATAGATCATGAGGGCCACAGTGTATACATCATGAGGGCCACAGTGTATAGATCATGAGGGCCACAGTGTATACATCATGAGGGCCACAGTGTATACATCATGAGGGCCACAGTGTATAGATCATGAGGGCCACAGTGTATACATCATGAGGGCCACAGTGTATACATCATGAGGGCCACAGTGTATACATCATGAGGGCCACAGTGTATAGATCATGAGGGCCACAGTGTATACATCATGAGGGCCACAGTGTATACATCATGAGGGCCACAGTGTATACATCATGAGGGCCACAGTGTATACATCATGAGGGCCACAGTGTATACATCATGAGGGCCACAGTGTATACATCATGAGGGCCACAGTGTATAGATCATGAGGGCCACAGTGTATACATCATGAGGGCCACAGTGTATACATCATGAGGGCCACAGTGTATACATCATGAGGGCCACAGTGTATACATCATGAGGGCCACAGTGTATACATCATGAGGGCCACAGTGTATAGATCATGAGGGCCACAGTGTATAGATCATGAGGGCCACAGTGTATACATCATGAGGGCCACAGTGTATAGATCATGAGGGCCACAGTGTATACATCATGAGGGCCACAGTGTATACATCATGAGGGCCACAGTGTATACATCATGAGGGCCACAGTGTATACATCATGAGGGCCACAGTGTATACATCATGAGGGCCACAGTGTATACATCATGAGGGCCACAGTGTATAGATCATGAGGGCCACAGTGTATAGATCATGAGGGCCACAGTGTATACATCATGAGGGCCACAGTGTATAGATCATGAGGGCCACAGTGTATACATCATGAGGGCCACAGTGTATACATCATGAGGGCCACAGTGTATACATCATGAGGGCCACAGTGTATACATCATGAGGGCCACAGTGTATAGATCATGAGGGCCACAGTGTATAGATCATGAGGGCCACAGTGTATAGATCATGAGGGCCACAGTGTATAGATCATGAGGGCCACAGTGTATAGATCATGAGGGCCACAGTGTATACATCATGAGGGCCACAGTGTATACATCATGAGGGCCACAGTGTATAGATCATGAGGGCCACAGTGTATACATCATGAGGGCCACAGTGTATACATCATGAGGGCCACAGTGTATAGATCATGAGGGCCACAGTGTATAGATCATGAGGGCCACAGTGTATACATCATGAGGGCCACAGTGTATAGATCATGAGGGCCACAGTGTATACATCATGAGGGCCACAGTGTATACATCATGAGGGCCACAGTGTATACATCATGAGGGCCACAGTGTATACATCATGAGGGCCACAGTGTATAGATCATGAGGGCCACAGTGTATAGATCATGAGGGCCACAGTGTATAGATCATGAGGGCCACAGTGTATACATCATGAGGGCCACAGTGTATACATCATGAGGGCCACAGTGTATACATCATGAGGGCCACAGTGTATACATCATGAGGGCCACAGTGTATACATCATGAGGGCCACAGTGTATACATCATGAGGGCCACAGTGTATACATCATGAGGGCCACAGTGTATACATCATGAGGGCCACAGTGTATACATTATGAGGGCCACAGTGTATACATCATGAGGGCCACAGTGTATAGATCATGAGGGCCACAGTGTATAGATCATGAGGGCCACAGTGTATACATCATGAGGGCCACAGTGTATAGATCATGAGGGCCACAGTGTATACATCATGAGGGCCACAGTGTATAGATCATGAGGGCCACAGTGTATAGATCATGAGGGCCACAGTGTATAGATCATGAGGGCCACAGTGTATACATCATGAGGGCCACAGTGTATAGATCATGAGGGCCACAGTGTATACATCATGAGGGCCACAGTGTATAGATCATGAGGGCCACAGTGTATAGATCATGAGGGCCACAGTGTATACATCATGAGGGCCACAGTGTATAGATCATGAGGGCCACAGTGTATAGATCATGAGGGCCACAGTGTATAGATCATGAGGGCCACAGTGTATACATCATGAGGGCCACAGTGTATAGATCATGAGGGCCACAGTGTATACATCATGAGGGCCACAGTGTATACATCATGAGGGCCACAGTGTATAGATCATGAGGGCCACAGTGTATACATCATGAGGGCCACAGTGTATACATCATGAGGGCCACAGTGTATAGATCATGAGGGCCACAGTGTATACATCATGAGGGCCACAGTGTATAGATCATGAGGGCCACAGTGTATACATCATGAGGGCCACAGTGTATACATCATGAGGGCCACAGTGTATACATCATGAGGGCCACAGTGTATACATCATGAGGGCCACAGTGTATACATCATGAGGGCCACAGTTTATAGATCATGAGGGCCACAGTGTATACATCATGAGGGCCACAGTGTATACATCATGAGGGCCACAGTGTATAGATCATGAGGGCCACAGTGTATACATGAGGCCAGTGTATACATCATGAGGGCCACAGTGTATAGATCATGAGGGCCACAGTGTATAGATCATGAGGGCCACAGTGTATACATCATGAGGGCCACAGTGTATAGATCATGAGGGCCACAGTGTATACATCATGAGGGCCACAGTGTATACATCATGAGGGCCACAGTGTATAGATCATGAGGGCCACAGTGTAT
>NW_028171667.1:152500-156000 GCF_963971535.1 Notolepis coatsorum
GACCTCCTGGGGGGTGGGTTAGGGTCAGGGCCAGGCCACTCACCACTGAGACCTCCTGGGGGGTGGGTTAGGGTCAGGGCCAGGCCACTCACCACTGAGACCTCCTGGGGGGTGGGTTAGGGTCAGGCCACTCACCACTGAGACCTCCTGGGGGGTGGGTTAGGGTCAGGGCCAGGCCACTCACCACTGAGACCTCCTGGGGGGTGGGTTAGGGTCAGGGCCAGGCCACTCACCACTGAGACCTCCTGGGGGGTGGGTTAGGGTCAGGGCCAGGCCACTCACCACTGAGACCTCCTGGGGGGTGGGTTAGGGTCAGGGCCAGGCCACTCACCACTGAGACCTCCTGGGGGGTGGGTTAGGGTCAGGCCACTCACCACTGAGACCTCCTGGGGGGTGGGTTAGGGTCAGGGCCAGGCCACTCACCACTGAGACCTCCTGGGGGGTGGGTTAGGGTCAGGGTCAGGCCACTCACCACTGAGACCTCCTGGGGGGTGGGTTAGGGTCAGGGTCAGGCCACTCACCACTGAGACCTCCTGGGGGGTGGGTTAGGGTCAGGGCCAGGCCACTCACCACTGAGACCTCCTGGGGGGTGGGTTAGGGTCAGGGCCAGGCCACTCACCACTGAGACCTCCTGGGGGGTGGGTTAGGGTCAGGGCCAGGCCACTCACCACTGAGACCTCCTGGGGGGTGGGTTAGGGTCAGGGCCAGGCCACTCACCACTGAGACCTCCTGGGGGGTGGGTTAGGGCCAGGCCACTCACCACTGAGACCTCCTGGGGGGTGGGTTAGGGTCAGGGCCAGGCCACTCACCACTGAGACCTCCTGGGGGGTGGGTTAGGGTCAGGGCCAGGCCACTCACCACTGAGACCTCCTGGGGGGTGGGTTAGGGTCAGGCCACTCACCACTGAGACCTCCTGGGGGGTGGGTTAGGGCCAGGCCACTCCCCCGTGACCAAGGTGGAGTGGTAGGACCCGCAGGACACCCCGCTGACGGGCCGGCCCACTGAGACCTCCTGGGGGGTGGCGGCGCTGCTCTCCTTGCCCAGGCCGATCTGGCCCTCCGTGTCTCTGGGAGGGTTAGGGTCAGAACACATCAGTACACCATCAGTACACCATCAGTACACCATCAGTACACCATCAGTACACCATCAGTACACCATCAGTACACCATCAGTACACATCAGTACACCATCAGTACACCATCAGTACACCATCAGGACACCATCAGTACACCATCAGTACACCATCAGTACACCATCAGTACACATCAGTACACCATCAGTACACCATCAGTACACATCAGTACACCATCAGTACACCATCAGTACACATCAGTACACCATCAGTACACATCAGTACACCATCAGGACACCATCAGTACACCATCAGTACACCATCAGTACACCATCAGTACACCATCAGTACACCATCAGGACACCATCAGTACACCATCAGTACACCATCAGGACACCATCAGTACACCATCAGTACACCATCAGTACACCATCAGTACACCATCAGTACACCATCAGTACACATCAGTACACCATCAGTACACCATCAGTACACCATCAGTACACCATCAGGACACCATCAGTACACCATCAGTACACCATCAGTACACCATCAGGACACCATCAGTACACCATCAGTACACCATCAGTACACCATCAGGACACATCAGTACACATCAGTACACCATCAGTACACCATCAGTACACCATCAGTACACATCAGTACACCATCAGTACACCATCAGTACACATCAGTACACCATCAGTACACCATCAGTACACATCAGTACACCATCACTATCACTGCACTGGCACATTAACCATCACTACACTGGCACATTAACTATCACTACACTGGCACATTAACTATCACTACACTGGCACATTAACTATCACTACACTGGCACATTAACCATCACTACACTGGCACATTAACTATCACTACACTGGCACATTAACCATCACTGCACTGGCACATTAACCATCACTGCACTGGTACATTAACTATCACTACACTGGCACATTAACTATCACTACACTGGCACATTAACCATCACTACACTGGCACATTAACTATCACTACACTGGCACATTAACTATCACTGCACTGGCACATTAACCATCACTACACTGGCACATTAACTATCACTACACTGGCACATTAACCATCACTACACTGGCACATTAACTATCACTACACTGGTACATTAACTATCACTACACTGGCACATTAACTATCACTACACTGGCACATTAACTATCACTGCACTGGCACATTAACTATCACTACACTGGCACATTAACTATCACTACACTGGCACATTAACTATCACTACACTGGCACATTAACCATCACTACACTGGTACATTAACTATCACTACACTGGCACATTAACTATCACTACACTGGCACATTAACTATCACTACACTGGCACATTAACCATCACTACACTGGTACATTAACTATCACTACACTGGTACATTAACTATCACTACACTGGCACATTAACTATCACTACACTGGTACATTAACTATCACTACACTGGTACATTAACTATCACTACACTGGTACATTAACTATCACTACACTGGCACATTAACTATCACTGCACTGGCACATTAACTATCACTACACTGGTACATTAACTATCACTACACTGGCACATTAACTATCACTACACTGGCACATTAACTATCACTGCACTGGCACATTAACCATCACTACAGTGGCACATTAACTATCACTGCACTGGCACATTAACTATCACTACACTGGTACATTAACTATCACTGCACTGGCACATTAACCATCACTACACTGGCACATTAACTATCACTACACTGGCACATTAACTATCACTACACTGGTACATTAACTATCACTGCACTGGTACATTAACTATCACTACACTGGTACATTAACTATCACTACACTGGCACATTAACTATCACTACACTGGCACATTAACCATCACTACACTGGCACATTAACTATCACTACACTGGTACATTAACTATCACTACACTGGCACATTAACTATCACTACACTGGCACATTAACTATCACTACACTGGCACATTAACTATCACTACACTGGCACATTAACTATCACTACACTGGTACATTAACTATCACTACACTGGTACATTAACTATCACTACACTGGCACATTAACTATCACTACACTGGCACATTAACTATCACTACACTGGCACATTAACTATCACTACACTGGCACATTAACTATCACTACATGGCACATTAACTATCACTACACTGGCACATTAACTATCACTACACTGGCACATTAACTATCACTACACTGGCACATTAACTATCACTACACTGGCACATTAACCATCACTACACTGGCACATTAACTATCACTGCACTGGCACATTAACTATCACTGCACTGGCACATTAACTATCACTACACTGGTACATTAACTATCACTACACTGGCACATTAACCATCACTACACT
>NW_028171666.1:0-18915 GCF_963971535.1 Notolepis coatsorum
CAGGGTTCTGCTCCATGTTTTCCTAAACAGATTTACCACAGAAATACTGTAGTGATTCAAGCCTCGTATTTCTGTAGTGGAATATTATAGGAATCTATAATCCTGTGGGTTTTAACATGAAAACATGACATACATGCTGATATGTCCATAGTGATTCACTACAGTATGTCTATACCTATAGTAATTGGTAGTAGGGGTGTAACGATGCATTGATTAATCGAAATCCATCGATTCTAATGTGTTAGATTTGATGCATCAATTTGAATATGTTAGAATCGTTTATAATCAAATTTTTTGTAATGTTTTTTTTGTGTGTGTATTGTTTTTATTGACCTATAATTCATGCTGAGTGAATCAGTTCCCCCAGCCACAGAGTGATGCAAAAAAGTTGCGATTTTAAAATCAAACGTTTTCAAGTATTAACATCACTAACATGTCACAAAAGCATGTAGAATGTATATTATCATCAATACGTTAGTTTAACAATAGGTTAAAAGTGCCATTAGATAGTTTTAAGTTTTCGATTGGCTGAAGTCTATTGCTAGACGGCAACCATTTTGGAGATTTTGAACCATGGGAATTGTAGTCTTTTTGGGGCCATTTTGTTTCAGCGAAATATTTAATTAGCATCTTTTTATCATCAGAAGCACGAATAGTCTCTCCACTACAATAAAAAATAAAGATAAATAAATAAACATCTAGACATGATTTTTGAACGTTAACAGTAGGCTACCGGGTAGCCGCTAAAACGCGAATCAGTTGACTGTATCACTTTCCGTAGCTAGCGTAGCACGCTAGTTAACTTTCTCGGCTCGTCTGCAGTCAGCCGCCAGAGGCGAAAATGTGTGACAAACGGAAAGGAGATGACGGCAGCTCATCTGCAAAAAAAGTTAGGACCTACAGCAATCGCGAAAATTACATCACCATGGGCTTCACTGAGGGACCAGACAAACTACCTGAGTGTGTGATTTGTGGAGAAAAGTTGGCAAACTCGAGCCTGAAGCCCAGCAAGCTGAAGAGACATCAGGCGTCTAAGCACCCAGAAACCGTTGGGAAGGATCCGGACTTTTTTCGGAGGAAAGAACAGTCTCTCAAGGCGAACAAGCCTGTTGATGTTAGAGTAGCGTGGAGCAGGGGTGGCAGTGATTTACAGAAGGCTACCGAAGCCTCCTTTGAGTGTTCACTTTTAATTGCAAAAGCAAAGAAACCGCACAATATTGGCGAGCAGCTCATCAAACCAGCCTGCATCAAAATGGTTTAGAAACTGTGCGGCCCACAGGTGGCGGATAAACTAAAATCAGTACCACTCTCGAACAATGTAGTGAAAGACCGAATTGATAAGATGTCAAGTGATTGCGAGCAGCAGCTGTCAGAAAAGCTTAGAAAGGGTCCATTTGCCATACAACTTGATGAAACTACAACTGTCGCAGACGAGGCTGTGCTCATCGTTTATGTGCAGTATATCGAAAATGAGGATCTGAAGCAGGACAATCTCATGTCAGTCAACCTTACTACCACCACTCGAGGTGAGGATATTTTTACTGCAGTGGATTCTTACTTCATTCAACATAAATGCAAACCGTTCACCATTAGGGCCTGATTTGAGAGGATGAATACAGGATTTGAATATTGGCCAACATTTTGAAATACATATGGTGCAAGATGAGATTTGTTGATTGAAGGCACAAGTCAAAGAAGCATAGTTGGTCTAATTATGATGCATATGCCTGTGTATAATCAGTTTGTTATTAAAATGACAAAAAAAAGTATTAAAATGTCAAAAAAAATTATGGTATTTTATTAGGAGGGGGGTCCAGGAATTTCATCAGAGATGTTTGGGGGTCCCTGGGGGAAAAAAGGTTGGGAACCCCTGCTGTAGACGTATCTAGTTTGTATCCTGTCCTGCAGACATCTCTAGTTTGTCTCCTGTCCTGCAGATGTCTCTAGTTTACCTCCTGTCCTGCATATGTCTCTAGTTTACCTCCTGTCCTGCAGACATCTCTAGTTTACCTCCTGTCCTGCAGACGTCTCTAGTTTACCTCATGTCCTGCAGACGTCTCTAGTTTACCTCCTGTCCTGCAGACATCTCTAGTTTGTCTCCTGTCCTGCATACGTCTCTCTCTAGTTTACCTCCTGTCCTGCAGACGCCTCTAGTTTACCTCCTGTCCTGCAGACGTCTCTAGTTTACCTTCTGTCCTGCAGACGTCTCTAGTTTGTCTCCTATCCTGCAGATGTCTCTAGTTTACATCCTGTCCTGCAGACGTCTCTAGTTTGTCTCCTGTCCTGCAGACGTATCTCTCTAGTTTACCTCCTGTCCTGCAGACGTCTCTAGTTTACCTCCTGTCCTGCAGACGTCTCTAGTTTGTCTCCTGTCCTGCAGACGTCTCTCTCTAGTTTACCTCCTATCCTGCAGACGTCTCTAGTTTACCTCCTGTCCTGCAGATGTCTCTAGTTTGTCTCCTGTCCTGCAGACATCTCTAGTTCACCTCCTGTCCTGCAGACGTCTCTAGTTTGTCTCCTGTCCTGCAGACGTCTCTAGTTTGTCTCCTGTCTGGCCTGCAGATGTCTCTAGTTTACCTCCCGTCCTGCAGACGTCTCTAGTTTACCTCCTGTCCTGCAGACGTCTCTAGTTTGTCTCCTGTCCTGCAGACGTCTCTAGTTTACCTCCTGTCCTGCAGACGTCTGCAGACGTCTCTAGGTATCCTGTCCTGCAGACGTCTCTAGTTTACCTCCTGTCCTGCAGACGTCTCTAGTTTGTCTCCTGTCCTGCAGACGTCTCTAGTTTACCTCCTGTCCTGCAGACGTTTCTAGTTTATCTCCTGTCTGTCCTACAGACGTCTCTAGTTTACCACCTGTCCTGCAGACGTCTCTAGTTTATCTCCTGTCTGTCCTACAGACGTCTCTAGTTTACCACCTGTCCTGCAGACGTCTCTAGTTTGTCTCCTGTCCTGCAGACGTCTCTAGTTTACCTCCTGTCCTGCAGACGTCTCTAGTTTGTATCCTGTCCTGCAGACGTCTCTAGTTTACCTCCTGTCCTGCAGACGTCTCTAGTTTACCTCCTGTCCTGCAGACGTCTCTAGTTTACCTCCCGTCCTGCAGACGTCTCTAGTTTACCTCCTGTCCTGCAGACGTCTCTAGTTTGTCTCCTGTCCTGCAGACATCTCTAGTTCACCTCCTGTCCTGCAGACGTCTCTAGTTTACCTCCTGTCCTGCAGACGTCTCTAGTTTGTCTCTTGTCCTGCAGACGTCTCTAGTTTACCTCCTGTCCTGCAGACGTCTCTAGTTTGTCTCATGTCTGTCCTGCAGACGTCTCTAGTTTACCACCTGTCCTGCAGACGTCTCTAGTTCGTCTACTGTCCTGCAGACGTCTCTAGTTTACCTCCTGTCCTGCAGACGTCTCTAGTTCACCTCCTGTCCTGCAGACGTCTCTAGTTTACCTCCTGTCCTGCAGACGTCTCTAGTTTACCTCCTGTCCTGCAGACGTCTCTAGTTTGTCTCCTGTCTGTCCTGCAGACGTCTCTAGTTTGTCTCCTGTCCTGCAGACGTCTCTAGTTTACCTCCTGTCCTGCAGACGTGTCTAGTTTACCTCCTGTCCTGCAGACATCTCTAGTTTACCTCATGTTTGTCCTGCAGACGTCTCTAGTTCCTGCTGAACGACTACGGAAAAAATCATGTTGACCGAATTACATCTTAGCAGCGCTAATTCTGTTGACGAGGAGTTAGTTGCGCCAGGTGTAACAAGACATTTTCTCATTCCTGTCAAATAAGTTGTTAACAAATGGACATTTCCCAGATGACAAGGATGTCTACATCACTGCAGGTGATCAATTCCACCATGTTGGAAACAGTCCACCAATGGATCAATGCAACCATGAGGAAGCTGACATTCGTGTCCTATAATACATCTCCTCCACACCCTCCAAACATCATCACTTGGGAGGGTGCATACTGGACTCGAGATACAGCTGTTTGTCGTAATCCTTTCTGACTAATTTCCATCACATCAAGCCACTAACAGATACACACCCACTCAGGGACATGCACAGGACTTTAGAGGGGCAGGTGCTCAAAGGCTGAAAAGGGCAATATACCTGTGTGTGTTTTAACTGAGCGCGTGTAGCGCACAAGCCCAATTATTAAGGGCCCTTTTCGGGCGGGGGGCCCCCTTTTTATGCTTTTTGGGGGGTTTTGGTGATCAAATATTGAATATTGAACTATAATAATCAGTGCAGGAGCTCACTTATCCTTGAAAGACACTTTTATCACTGACTTAAAAGGCCCATACATCTCCATAAATGTTCAGGGGGGAGGGAATAAGTGCTTACCCTACAGACCCCCAAGAAGTGCTGTATATTCTGTATTGTTTAATATAAATGCATTTTTTATTCCAATCCCGATTTGTATTTGAGATTCCCAAATCGCATCGGACTTGACTTATTCGTGTCCCTCAGTGAGTATAATACCAGCATTCAACTGTATGCGCCACAGCGGTTTCTATCATCATCATCATCATCACCACCCACGCTATGCATAAAATATATAGGTCCGCGGAGAGGCACGCTGAGGAGGCCGTGCAAACTGCAATGGAATATAGGGCATCTCTCTCTCTTTACCTAAAATTTTGATTCTATCCTGACATTTTTCAGTTGGAAGGGCAGTCTATATGCGTAACGAATTTTTCAAAAAGGGCAAATTTTTTTATGAGGCTCAAAAAAGCAGGTGCTCAAGCACCCCTTGGGCTCTATGTGTGCACGTGCCTGCCGCTAAGCCTTATCGAATCCATGTTCGATTGAATCAGGACCTTGCTGATGGGTGCCGATACCCGGCCCTAGAGAACAGAAGAGTCCATCAAGAACTTACTGTTGGTGCGGCTGGGTGGCGCAGCGGACATTGCGCTCGTCACTAACGCAAGAGACACCAGTATCGAATCCGGCTGTCAGCGTTGCCTCGGGCTTGGGCCGGCCGTCATACTGACTCAATTGGCAGAGTTAGCGGGCTGTAGCAGGGGTCCCCTCTACAGCCCAGAGCAGGGGTCCCCTCTACAGCCCAGAGCAGGGTTCCCCTCTACAGTCTAGAGCAGGGGTCCCCTCTACAGTCTAGAGCAGGGGTCCCCTCTACAGCCCAGAGCAGGGGTCCCCTCTACAGCCCAGAGCAGGGGTCCCCTCTACAGCCTAGAGGAGGGGTCCCCTCTACAGTCTAGAGCAGGGGTCCTCTCTACAGCCTAGAGCAGGGGTCCTCTCTACAGTCTAGAGCAGGGGTCCCCTCTACAGTCTAGAGCAGGGGTCCCCTCTACAGTCTAGAGCAGGGGTCCTCTCTACAGTCTAGAGCAGGGGTCCTCTCTACAGCCTAGAGCAGGGGTCCTCTCTACAGTCTAGAGCAGGGGTCCTCTCTACAGTCTAGAGCAGGGGTCCCCTCTACAGTCTAGAGCAGGGGTCCCCTCTACAGCCTAGAGCAGGGGTCCTCTCTACAGCCTAGAGGAGGGGTCCCCTCTACAGTCTAGAGCAGGGGTCCTCTCTACAGTCTAGAGCAGGGGTCCCCTCTACAGCCTAGAGCAGGGGTCCTCTCTACAGCCTAGAGCAGGGGTCCCCTCTACAGTCTAGAGCAGGGGTCCCCTCTACAGTCTAGAGCAGGGGTCCCCTCTACAGTCTAGAGCAGGGGTCCTCTCTACAGTCTAGAGCAGGGGTCCCCTCTACAGCCTAGAGCAGGGGTCCCCTCTACAGTCTAGAGCAGGGGTCCCCTCTACAGTCTAGAGGAGGGGTCCCCTCTACAGTCTAGAGCAGGGGTCCCCTCTACAGTCTAGAGCAGGGGTCCTCTCTACAGTCTAGAGCAGGGGTCCCCTCTACAGCCTAGAGCAGGGGTCCCCTCTACAGTCTAGAGCAGGGGTCCCCTCTACAGTCTAGAGGAGGGGTCCCCTCTACAGTCTAGAGCAGGGGTCCCCTCTACAGTCTAGAGCAGGGGTCCCCTCTACAGCCTAGAGCAGGGGTCCCCTCTACAGTCTAGAGCAGGGGTCCCCTCTACAGTCTAGAGCAGGGGTCCCCTCTACAGTCTAGAGCAGGGGTCCCCTCTACAGTCTAGAGCAGGGGTCCTCTCTACAGCCTAGAGCAGGGGTCCCCTCTACAGTCTAGAGCAGGGGTCCTCTCTACAGTCTAGAGCAGGGGTCCCCTCTACAGCCTAGAGCAGGGGTCCCATCTACAGTCTAGAGCAGGGGTCCCCTCTACAGTCTAGAGCAGGGGTCCCCTCTACAGTCTAGAGCAGGGGTCCTCTCTACAGTCTAGAGCAGGGGTCCCCTCTACAGTCTAGAGCAGGGGTCCTCTCTACAGTCTAGAGCAGGGGTCCCCTCTACAGTCTAGAGCAGGGGTCCCCTCTACAGTCTAGAGCAGGGGTCCTCTCTACAGCCTAGAGCAGGGGTCCCCTCTACAACCTAGAGCAGGGGTCCCCTCTACAGTCTAGAGCAGGGGTCCTCTCTACAGTCTAGAGCAGGGGTCCTCTCTACAGTCTAGAGCAGGGGTCCTCTCTACAGCCTAGAGCAGGGGTCCTCTCTACAGTCTAGAGCAGGGGTCCCCTCTACAGTCTAGAGCAGGGGTCCTCTCTACAGCCTAGAGCAGGGGTCCTCTCTACAGTCTAGAGCAGGGGTCCTCTCTACAGTCTAGAGCAGGGGTCCTCTCTACAGCCTAGAGCAGGGGTCCTCTCTACAGTCTAGAGCAGGGGTCCTCTCTACAGTCTAGAGCAGGGGTCCCCTCTACAGTCTAGAGCAGGGGTCCCCTCTACAGTCTAGAGCAGGGGTCCTCTCTACAGTCTAGAGCAGGGGTCCCCTCTACAGTCTAGAGCAGGGGTCCTCTCTACAGTCTAGAGCAGGGGTCCTCTCTACAGTCTAGAGCAGGGGTCCCCTCTACAACCTAGAGCAGGGGTCCTCTCTACAGTCTAGAGCAGGGGTCCTCTCTACAGTCTAGAGCAGGGGTCCTCTCTACAGTCTAGAGCAGGGGTCCTCTCTACAGTCTAGAGCAGGGTTCCCCTCTACAGCCTAGAGCAGGGGTCCCCTCTACAGTCTAGAGCAGGGGTCCTCTCTACAGTCTAGAGCAGGGGTCCCCTCTACAGTCTAGAGGAGGGGTCCCCTCTACAGTCTAGAGCAGGGGTCCCCTCTACAGTCTAGAGCAGGGGTCCCCTCTACAGTCTAGAGGAGGGGTCCCCTCTACAGTCTAGAGCAGGGGTCCCCTCTACAGTCTAGAGCAGGGGTCCCCTCTACAGTCTAGAGCAGGGGTCCCCTCTACAGCCTAGAGGAGGGGTCCTCTCTACAGTCTAGAGCAGGGGTCCTCTCTACAGTCTAGAGCAGGGGTCCTCTCTACAGTCTAGAGCAGGGGTCCTCTCTACAGCCTAGAGCAGGGGTCCCCTCTACAGTCTAGAGCAGGGGTCCTCTCTACAGTCTAGAGCAGGGGTCCCCTCTACAGTCTAGAGCAGGGGTCCTCTCTACAGCCTAGAGCAGGGGTCCTCTCTACAGTCTAGAGCAGGGGTCCCCTCTACAGTCTAGAGCAGGGGTCCTCTCTACAGCCTAGAGCAGGGGTCCTCTCTACAGTCTAGAGGAGGGGTCCCCTCTACAGTCTAGAGCAGGGGTCCCCTCTACAGTCTAGAGCAGGGGTCCCCTCTACAACCTAGAGCAGGGGTCCTCTCTACAGTCTAGAGCAGGGGTCCCCTCTACAGTCTAGAGCAGGGGTCCTCTCTACAGTCTAGAGCAGGGGTCCCCTCTACAGCCTAGAGCAGGGGTCCCCTCTACAGCCTAGAGCAGGGGTCCTCTCTACAGTCTAGAGCAGGGGTCCCCTCTACAGTCTAGAGCAGGGGTCCCCTCTACAGTCTAGAGCAGGGGTCCTCTCTACAGTCTAGAGCAGGGGTCCTCTCTACAGTCTAGAGCAGGGGTCCCCTCTACAACCTAGAGCAGGGGTCCTCTCTACAGTCTAGAGCAGGGGTCCCCTCTACAGTCTAGAGCAGGGGTCCCCTCTACAACCTAGAGCAGGGGTCCTCTCTACAGCCTAGAGCAGGGGTCCTCTCTACACCCTAGAGCAGGGGTCCCCTCTACAGTCTAGAGCAGGGGTCCTCTCTACAGCCTAGAGCAGGGGTCCTCTCTACAGCCTAGAGCAGGGGTCCCCTCTACAGCCTAGAGCAGGGGTCCCCTCTACAGTCTAGAGCAGGGGTCCTCTCTACAGTCTAGAGCAGGGGTCCTCTCTACAGTCTAGAGCAGGGGTCCTCTCTACAGCCTAGAGCAGGGTTCCCCTCTACAGAGCCTAGAGCAGGGGTCCCCTCTACAGTCTAGAGCAGGGGTCCTCTCTACAGTCTAGAGCAGGGTTCCCCTCTACAGAGCCTAGAGCAGGGGTCCCCTCTACAGTCTAGAGCAGGGGTCCTCTCTACAGTCTAGAGCAGGGGTCCCCTCTACAGTCTAGAGCAGGGGTCCTCTCTACAGCCTAGAGCAGGGGTCCTCTCTACAGTCTAGAGCAGGGGTCCCCTCTACAGAGCCTAGAGCAGGGGTCCCCTCTACAGTCTAGAGCAGGGGTCCTCTCTACAGTCTAGAGCAGGGTTCCCCTCTACAGAGCCTAGAGCAGGGGTCCCCTCTACAGTCTAGAGCAGGGGTCCTCTCTACAGTCTAGAGCAGGGGTCCCCTCTACAGCCTAGAGCAGGGGTCCCCTCTACAGTCTAGAGCAGGGGTCCTCTCTACAGCCTAGAGCAGGGGTCCTCTCTACAGTCTAGAGCAGGGGTCCCCTCTACAGTCTAGAGCAGGGGTCCTCTCTACAGCCTAGAGCAGGGTTCCCCTCTACAGAGCCTAGAGCAGGGGTCCCCTCTACAGTCTAGAGCAGGGGTCCTCTCTGCAGTCTAGAGCAGGGGTCCTCTCTACAGCCTAGAGCAGGGGTCCTCTCTACAGTCTAGAGCAGGGGTCCCCTCTACAGCCTAGAGCAGGGGTCCCCTCTACAGTCTAGAGCAGGGGTCCACTCTACAGTCTAGAGCAGGGGTCCCCTCTACAGAGCCTAGAGCAGGGGTCCCCTCTACAGTCTAGAGCAGGGGTCCCCTCTACAGAGCCTAGAGCAGGGGTCCCCTCTACAGTCTAGAGCAGGGGTCCTCTCTACAGTCTAGAGCAGGGTTCCCCTCTACAGTCTAGATCAGGGGTCCCCTCTACAGTCTAGAGCAGGGGTCCTCTCTACAGTCTAGAGCAGGGGTCCTCTCTACAGTCTAGAGCAGGGGTCCTCTCTACAGTCTAGAGCAGGGGTCCCCTCTACAGTCTAGATCAGGGGTCCCCTCTACAGTCTAGAGCAGGGGTCCTCTCTACAGTCTAGAGCAGGGGTCCTCTCTACAGCCTAGAGCAGGGGTCCTCTCTACAGTCTAGAGCAGGGGTCCCCTCTACAGCCTAGAGCAGGGGTCCTCTCTACAGTCTAGAGCAGGGGTCCTCTCTACAGCCTAGAGCAGGGGTCCCCTCTACAGCCTAGAGCAGGGGTCCTCTCTACAGCCTAGAGCAGGGGTCCTCTCTACAGCGCCTAGAGCAGGGGTCCTCTCTACAGCCTAGAGCAGGGGTCCCCTCTACAGTCTAGAGCAGGGGTCCCCTCTACAGAGCCTAGAGCAGGGGTCCTCTCTACAGCCTAGAGCAGGGGTCCCCTCTACAGCCTAGAGCAGGGGTCCCCTCTACAGCCTAGAGCAGGGGTCCCCTCTACAGTCTAGATCGGGGGTCCCCTCTACAGTCTAGAGCAGGGGTCCTCTCTTATTTTTTTTTGGGACGGTTTGTGAATCCCAAAATCGGCCCGAAAAGGTCTCAAATGGCCCTAAGAGAAAGCCCTTTTTGCCGTAAGTCCTTGGTGAATGAGACCCAATGTGTCCTTGGTCTACTAAGTATTGCATTTACCCATACATAGAAGAACCAAAGCATTATTGGCTACCAAATTACTCTACCTACCGGTTGTCTCACAGAAAAGGTAGAGGTCGGGTATTTTTTCTCAACAAATCGGAAGAAATATCCCAAATATATCCAATGTCCAGAATCCGTCCACTAGACAGAGATCCATCACGCTCCTGTCACCTTCTGGTTGTGTCACTCACTCACACACACGTCTCGTAGACCGAGAGATACAGCAGCATCCATCACATGACATTCTGACAGCTCTGACCTTTGTCTGAGCATTAACATCACTGTGATTGGTGAAACACTCAAAGTGGCAACGTTTAACCCTGAGTTTTAATTACTTTGCATGAAAGTTTGGTGTTAAAAGCTTGTAGATAAAGGTCAGAAAATGTACAGCGATTTTGGACAGGAGACACGTACAGCGATTTTGGACGAAGAGGCAGTCTGCTGTCCTTGGGCTGCCTGCTGCCGGTTGAAGAGAGGACAACATTCTAATTTTACACAATTCTCTTTCCACAGCAGCCATTTTGACTTGTCAGAGAAGGGTAAACAAAGGTGTTCAACCTTGCGTTTGACGAATTTGCATTAGAGTTAGCTGTTAAGGTTGTACATAAAGGTCAGGACACGTACTGTACAACGTTTTTGGACAGGAGTCACGTACAGTACAAGGACTGTGGACAGGAGACAGTCTGCTGTCCTGTCTGGCATTTGAAATGGTAAATTGACTGCATTTATAAAGTGGTTTCATCCACTGTCCCCCCATATGGTTGAAGAGAGCACAACATTCTATCATTCTATTCTGGGAGCTTCTATCCCCAGGCCATCAGGATGCTCAATGACAATGACACTATGTAACAACTAGGGGTGTAAAGGTACACGTATCCGTACCGAACCGAATGGCTGTGTAGTGTACCCAACGAATACAACGGTATGTTAACCACTAACGAATACTTTTTACTTACTGCACTTCGTAATTACTATTTTTACTTACTTTCTTTTTTCTGTATGTAGCACACTCTCAGGGGCTCATACAGAAACAAGAATTTCATCATAAAGTATTCTGTATTTTGTTGTGACAAATAATAAACAAACTTGAAATAGTTCTACACATTTAGCTTTTCACACCATTTTAGTCTCATGTAGCCATACTCTTATCCACACTATGTTAGCGCTGTGCCAGAGAGAGGTCTGGCTGAACCTCCTATCATTCCAGTATGGGGGGGGGGGGGGGGGATTATCTGGCGTGTTTGTATTTCTTTAAACCAATCACAATCCTCCTGCATGGCTCTAAGCCCAGGATGCAGCAATGGTGCCCTTGCAAAATAGTGTCGCAAATAGCGGAAGGGGAGGAGAATTCCTACTGAAATAGTCGGCCAATGGCATGCTTATATCCACAATGATCCCGACTCCAGTCATTTTGACTTGTCAGATGGGTAAAAACAAAGGTGTAACCATAGATATAGAATAATGAATATTATATATCTATGGTTACAGAATAATGCATATTATATGTCTATGGTTAAAGAATAATGAATATTCTATATCACCGTTTCCACTGAGAGACAAATCACATTGTAAGAAGTAGGGATGGTTGTGAGTAGGGGTGTAAAGGTACACGTATCCGTACCGAACAAGTTTCAGTGTGTACCGTACCGTACCGAACGGCTGTGTAGTGTACCGAACGAATACAACGGTATGTTAACCACTAACGACCGCCCACCGGGGGCTGTTTTTTTCACAATCTAATATAATTTTTTTTTTACAAGTCGATTATTAATTTCAATATAGATTATTTGTTGACAGCCCTACAAGTACAATTAGTTACCACACACTACATCACCCCTGAGTGGAACATGGAAAGCCAAATTTTCCCCCACTGTACCAAAAACTGTACCGAACCTTGACTTCAAAACCGAGGTACGTACCGTACCGTGGTTTTTGTGTACCGTTACACCCCTAGTTGTGATGAGTAATCGCTTCCTCGAGTTACCACCAAATACGTCAAACACAAATTATTGCTTGTGTCAATGAAACTGAAAACTTGCTCTCAAATGTGGCTTTGGAACCCCACGAGGTGTGCGTTGTTGCAGGAAGCTGTGAGCTGTGGAGCGCGGATAGAGAACGCGTTGGACAGTTGTATGCAAACGATAACAAACAGCGGTTTGTGTTTGTGCAGTTCAAAATGTTGCCAACAACATATCGCCCACTTACATTTCAGACTATTGATACAGAGATATGTCATTCCATGAGCGGAGAGAGACCTGCTGCAGACAGAGTGGAGGTAATGTAATTATTACAAATGGTACCTGACTGTTTTGACTCGAAATACGCATTAAGCATCGGGTATTGCTGTGCTGTTATGTCTGTGGAGCGAGACATAATCAAATCAGTAGCGTGCAGTGTGTGTGTGTGTGTGTGTGTGTGTGTGTGTGTGTGTGTGTGTGTGTGTGTGTGTGTGTGTGTGTGTGTGTGTGTATGTGTGTGTGTGTGTGTGTGTGTGTGTGTGTGTGTGTGTGTGTGTGTGTGTGTGTGTGTGTGTGTGTGTGTGTGTGTGTGTGTGTGTGTGTGTGTGTGTGTGTGTGTGTGTGTGTGTGTGTGTGTGTGACTACTCGAGTAATCCATGCGAGAGCACAATCTGGGAACACATTACTCGCGTCCATCCCTAGTTAGAGGTAACATTGTCATATTTCCGGTTATTCTAGGCATTGTCCAACTAACACCTCTCCCGAAGGCTACCCGGTCAGGTCCGCTTCCATTCATTGTGCTAAGCTAGGCTAACGTGCAGCCAGATAGCACAGAGAGGAAACTGGTATCTATCTTCTAGTCAGCTAACCCGCCTCGGGCCACATTGTGGGGATCCGTTGGTTCCTTCTTGGCCCAGAACACCTTTCAGACTGGGATCCTTTGATTTAGACAGGAATCCCGAGGCTCCGGGCCGTTCCTAATCATCCGTTCCCCACTGAGCCGCGACGCAGGCAGCACATGAAAGTGTATCATTGCCACAGTAGCACAGTAAATGCCTTGGCTGCAGAAGCGCCCGCTGCAACAATAATACATTATGTTCATCCCCTTGGAAAGATCGACTTGACTTAATTAAGGTTTTGCGAAAAGATGGGTTGCCTCAAAGTGCTCGCTGCGTATTACAATGTCGTGACCAATGTGTGCATCCATGGAGTAATTATCATCTGTAATATGATTATATTACAGCCATAGAAGAAACACGTCCATCATCTGTTTCATTATCCAAACGCAGCTTTGCAGTGGAGAGGGATTTGTAGAATAGAACCCATTGGTAAGTTCCTCAAAGCGTATATAAAATGAACAGCAGAACCATTTTGACAGAATACATTATGTTTGGATTTCTCCCTATATTCTTGGCTTAAAGGTTAAAAAAATGCTGTTAATGGTGTTATAAGTGGTATGACTTTGTTAAAATGAGGGTTTGCCTCCCGCTCCCGGGGGATCACATGTCGCATGTCTTCCCCACCTCCTCCCCCGTCGGTCATGACTGACCATGAAAACGCAATAAATGCTAAAAAATAATCTTAAAAAGAAAAGAAAATAAGTGTTAAATAGCTCTACATTCCAACAGCCATCACTGGTGTCTGGTCAGTAACATGGGTCTCCTAGTCCCTCCACTCTGCAGTAAACAACCATCACTGATATAGTGTCTGGTCAGTAACATGGGTCTCCCAGTCCCTCCACTCTGCAGTAAACAGTCATCACTGATATAGAGTGTCTGGTCAGTAACATGGGTCTCCTAGTCCCTCCACTCTGCAGTAAACAACCATCACTGATATAGTGTCTGGTCAGTAACATGGGTCTCCCAGTCCCTCCACTCTGCAGTAAACAGTCATCACTGATACAGAGTGTCTGGTCAGTAACATGGGTCTCCCAGTCCCTCCACTCTGCAGTAAACAGTCATCACTGATATAGAGTGTCTGGTCAGTAACATGGGTCTCCCAGTCCCTCCTGCTCTGCAGTAAACAGTCATCACTGATATAGAGTGTCTGGTCAGTAACATGGGTCTCTCAGTCCCTCCACTCTGCAGTAAACAGTCATCACTGATATAGAGTGTCTGGTCAGTAACATGGGTCTCCCAGTCCCTCCACTCTGCAGTAAACAGTCATCACTGATATAGAGTGTCTGGTCAGTAACATGGGTCTCCCAGTCCCTCCGCTCTGCAGTAAGTAAACAGCCATCACTGATACAGAGTGTCTGGTCAGTAACATGGGTCTCCCAGTCCCTCCACTCTGCAGTAAACAGCCATCACTGATATAGTGTGTCTGGTCAGTAACATGGGTCTCCCAGTCCCTCCACTCTGCAGTAAACAGCCATCACTGATATAGAGTGTCTGGTCAGTAACATGGGTCTCCCAGTCCCTCCACTCTGCAGTAAACAGCCATCACTGATATAGAGTGTCTGGTCAGTAACATGGGTCTCTCAGTCCCTCCACTCTGCAGTAAACAACCATCACTGATATAGTGTCTGGTCAGTAACATGGGTCTCTCAGTCCCTCCACTCTGCAGTAAACAGCCATCACTGATATAGAGTGTCTGGTCAGTAACATGGGTCTCCCAGTCCCTCCACTCAGCAGTAAACAGCCATCACTGATATAGTGTGTGGTCAGTAACATGGGTCTCCCAGTCCCTCCGCTCTGCAGTAAACAGCCATCACTGATATAGAGTGTCTGGTCAGTAACATGGGTCTCCCAGTCCCTCCGCTCTGCAGTAAGTAAACAGCCATCACTGATATAGAGTATCTAGTCAGTAACATGGGTCTCCCAGTCCCTCCACTCTGCAGTAAACAGCCATCACTGATATAGAGTGTCTGGTCAGTAACATGGGTCTCCCAGTCCCTCCACTCTGCAGTAAACAGCCATCACTGATATAGAGTGTCTGGTCAGTAACATGGGTCTCCCAGTCCCTCCACTCTGCAGTAAACAGTCATCACTGATATAGTGTCTGGTCAGTAACATGGGTCTCCCAGTCCCTCCACTCTGCAGTAAACAGTCATCACTGATATAGAGTGTCTGGTCAGTAACATGGGTCTCTCAGTCCCTCCACTCTGCAGTAAACAGCCATCACTGATATAGAGTGTCTGGTCAGTAACATGGGTCTCCCAGTCCCTCCACTCTGCAGTAAACAGTCATCACTGATATAGAGTGTCTGGTCAGTAACATGGGTCTCCCAGTCCCTCCACTCTGCAGTAAACAGTCATCACTGATATAGAGTGTTTGGTCAGTAACATGGGTCTCCCAGTCCCTCCACTCTGCAGTAAACAGTCATCACTGATATAGTGTCTGGTCAGTAACATGGGTCTCCCAGTCCCTCCACTCTGCAGTAAACAGCCATCACTGATATAGAGTGTCTGGTCAGTAACATGGGTCTCCCAGTCCCTCCACTCTATATCAGTGATGGCTGTTTACTGCAGAGTGGAGGGACTGGGAGACCCATGTTACTGACCAGACACTATATCAGTGATGACTGTTTACTGCAGAGTAGGAGGGACTGGGAGACCCATGTTACTGACCAGACACTATATCAGTGATGGCTGTTTACTGCAGAGCGGAGGGACTGGGAGACCCATGTTACTGACCAGACACTCTATATCAGTGATGACTGTTTACTGCAGAGTGGAGGGACTGGGAGACCCATGTTACTGACCAGACACTCTATATCAGTGATGGCTGTTTACTGCAGAGTGGAGGGACTGGGAGACCCATGTTACTGACCAGACACTATATATCAGTGATGACTGTTTACTGCAGAGTGGAGGGACTGGGAGACCCATGTTACTGACCAGACACTCTATATCAGTGATGGCTGTTTACTGCAGAGTGGAGGGACTGGGAGACCCATGTTACTGACCAGACACTATATATCAGTGATGGCTGTTTACTGCAGAGTGGAGGGACTGAGAGACCCATGTTACTGACCAGACACTCTATATCAGTGATGGCTGTTTACTGCAGAGTGGAGGGACTGAGAGACCCATGTTACTGACCAGACACTCTATATCAGTGATGACTGTTTACTGCAGAGTGGAGGGACTGAGAGACCCATGTTACTGACCAGACACTCTATATCAGTGATGGCTGTTTACTGCAGAGTGGAGGGACTGAGAGACCCATGTTACTGACCAGACACTCTGTATCAGTGATGACTGTTTACTGCAGAGCAGGAGGGACTGGGAGACCCATGTTACTGACCAGACACTATATCAGTGATGACTGTTTACTGCAGAGTGGAGGGACTGGGAGACCCATGTTACTGACCAGACACTCTATATCAGTGATGGCTGTTTACTGCAGAGTGGAGGGACTGGGAGACCCATGTTACTGACCAGACACTCTATATCAGTGATGACTGTTTACTGCAGAGTGGAGGGACTGGGAGACCCATGTTACTGACCAGACACTCTATATCAGTGATGACTGTTTACTGCAGAGTGGAGGGACTGAGAGACCCATGTTACTGACCAGACACTCTATATCAGTGATGTCTGTTTACTGCAGAGCAGGAGGGACTGGGAGACCCATGTTACTGACCAGACACTATATATCAGTGATGTCTGTTTACTGCAGAGTGGAGGGACTGGGAGACCCATGTTACTGACCAGACACTCTGTATCAGTGATGGCTGTTTACTGCAGAGTGGAGGGACTGAGAGACCCATGTTACTGACCAGACACTATATCAGTGATGGCTGTTTACTGCAGAGTGGAGGGACTGGGAGACCCATGTTACTGACCAGACACTCTGTATCAGTGATGGCTGTTTACTGCAGAGTAGGAGGGACTGAGAGACCCATGTTACTGACCAGACACTCTATATCAGTGATGGCTGTTTACTGCAGAGTGGAGGGACTGGGAGACCCATGTTACTGACCAGACACTATATCAGTGATGTCTGTTTACTGCAGAGTGGAGGGACTGAGAGACCCATGTTACTGACCAGACACTATATCAGTGATGGCTGTTTACTGCAGAGTGGAGGGACTGGGAGACCCATGTTACTGACCAGACACTCTGTATCAGTGATGGCTGTTTACTGCAGAGTAGGAGGGACTGAGAGACCCATGTTACTGACCAGACACTCTGTATCAGTGATGGCTGTTTACTGCAGAGTAGGAGGGACTGGGAGACCCATGTTACTGACCAGACACTCTATATCAGTGATGGCTGTTTACTGCAGAGTGGAGGGACTGGGAGACCCATGTTACTGACCAGACACTCTGTATCAGTGATGGCTGTTTACTGCAGAGTGGAGGGACTGAGAGACCCATGTTACTGACCAGACACTCTACATCAGTGATGGCTGTCGGAATGTAGAGCTATCATTTTAACATGTAGACCAGTTATATTTAACAAACAAACAAAAAACACCATTTTATTCCCAACATCAGGTGACATTTCAGGGACAAAACCGCTTTCCACGGACGCGAGGCGTCACGACTCAAACACCTCGGCACAAATCATTCAGACTCCAACATAGCGCTACGTTATGCCATGTCATGCCCTCCGCGTCAAGCTAGCGGAGCTGGAGGGGGAGATCAAAGTGGAGAACTCTTTAGAACCAGGTGATGATGCCAAACGGAACTGAAGGCTCCTTCGGGAGAGAAAACGTGTTTGTGAGACGCATACGTTGACCCTGTCAGGACCGTGTCGGTGCCGGTGACAGAATAATGACAAGAGGGGGGGGGGGGGGGTCAACATGCTGGAAGAGCAGGAGAGGAAGGAGGCCGTAAGGAACTGCTCTTGAGGGGGGGGGGGGTCAACATGCTGGAAGAGCAGGAGAGGAAGGAGGCCGTAAGGAACTGCTCTTGGAGGGGGGGGGGGGTCAACATGCTGGACGAGCAGGAGAGGAAGGAGGCAGTAAGGAACTGCTCTTGAGGCACTTTACCAGAAAACAACAGTGATTTATTTTAGCACGTATTCGTCTGATACACGTCCGAAAACTCTGAATGGTTTTTGAGCTATTGAGAGTAAATTAGTTGATGGTGACGCCATCTGGGACATTGGATCCTCGTGTTGTGTTAATTACAGCACCATGAAATTATTGTATGTAGGTACAGTAACAAACAAAACAATTGCAATACATTGTCTTACAGGGACTGCTACCGTATCCTTTTATTGAGTTGTAATTAACAGAACACAAGGACTTAATGTCCATGATGACTCACTGGTGGCCACATTTTAAGATACATGTGTTGGAGACACCTGGATTTGTCTGACAGGCAATGATTATGGGGGTTTATCAATGATTGTGGAGGTGTATCAAGGATTATGGAGGTGTGTATCAATTAGGGATGTTCGATATTGGCTTTTTTACCAATATCCGATATACCGATATTGTCCAACTCTTCATTTCCGATACCGATATCAACCGATATCGATATATGCAGGGTCCCCCCCCCCCCCCAAAAAAACTTAATAATTTCAGGTAATTAACATTACATATCTGTTGTTGTGGAATTAACACATTATGCATACTTTTGACAATAAATAAAATAAGAATTTGTTTTACTTGCTTGCATGTGTAAATAAAGGTTAAATAAATGAAAAAAATTAAGAAAATAATAAAATAATTTGAAAACCGATACCGATCATTTCCGATATTACATTTGAATGCCAATATAGGCTGATAATATCGGTAGGCCGATAATATCTGACATCCCTAGTATCAATGATTGTGGAGGTGTATCAATGATTGTGGAGGTGTATCAATGATTGTGGAAGTGTATCAATGATTGTGGAGGTGTATCAATGATTGTGGAGGTGTATCAATGATTGTGACGGTGTATCAATGATTGTGGAGGTGTATCAATGATTATGGAGGTGTATCAATGATTGTGGAGGTGTATCAATGATTGTGGAGGTGTATCAATGATTGTGGAGGTGTATCAATGATTGTGGAGGTGTATCAATGATTGTGGAAGTGCAACACCAGGGGGCCACCATATTGTTTTAAACAAGCAGGCCCTCTGGTTTCCATGGTTGCAACACGTACCATTATGTCACACTCACATTACCAGTGTGAATGT